>NC_000081.6:90944950-91089950 GCF_000001635.26 Mus musculus
GATGCCCCTGTATGGGGACGCTCCCTGTCGGGTGAGTAGATAATGAACAAGGGTGTCTGTTGTGTAAATTTTACGTTGACTCCAATCAAGTCTGACTACCACGTCTGTCAGAGAATGCCCTTCAGAAAGAGCCAGGTAAAGATGGAACCGCTGTGCTCAAGAAGCTGCACCAGGGGCAAAGACTCCATCGGGAAGATCTTTGGCATTTAATCAATCCTTCACTGGCTCTAATAACAGAAATGGCTTGCTAACTAAATTGATACATTTAATAGGAAGATATTGTACTGTGTTGCCTGCGGGTGGGGGAGGGGGGGAATTACCCAAACAAGAAGTCAGTTGGTATAGCATTAATACAATCATTGGGTGAACTCTGGAAATCAGTCTGGCAGTTCCTCAGAAAATTGGACATAGTACTACCGGAGGATCCAGCAATACCTCTCCTGGGCATATATCCAGAAGATGCCCCAACTGGTAAGAAGGACACATGCTCCACTATGTTCATAGCAGCCTTATTTATAATAGCCAGAAGCTGGAAAGAACCCAGATGCCCCTCAACAAAGGAATGGATACAGAAAATGTGGTACATCTACACAATGGAGTACTACTCAGCTATTAAAAAGAGTGAATTTATGAAATTCCTAGCCAAATGGATGGACCTGGAGGGCATCATCCTGAGTGAGGTAACACATTCACAAAGGAACTCACACAATATGTACTCACTGATAAGTGGATATTAGCCCAAAACCTAGGATACCCAAGATATAAGATACAATTTGCTAAACACATGAAACTCAAAAAAAATGAAGACTGAAGTGTGGACACTATGCCCCTCCTTAGAAGTGGGAACAAAACACCCATGGAAGGAGTTACAGAGACAAAGTTTGGAGCTGAGACGAAAGGATGGACCATGTAGAGACTGCCATATCCAGGGATCCACCCCAGAATCAGCTTCCAAACGCTGACACCATTGCATACACTAGCAAGATTTTGCTGAAAGGACCCAGATGTAGCTGTCTCTTGTGAGACTATGCCGGGGCCTAGCAAACACAGAAGTGGATGCTCACAGTCAGCTATTGGATGGATCACAGGGCCCCGAATGGAGGAGCTAGAGAAAGTACCCAAGGAGCTAAAGAGATCTGCAACCCTGTAGGTGCAACAACACTATGAACTAACCAGTACCCCGGAGCTCTTGACTCTAGCTACATATGTATCAAAAGATGGCCTAGTCGGTCATCACTGGAAAGAGAGGCCCATTGGACACGCAAACTGTATATGCCCCAGTACAGGGGAATGCCAGGGCCAAAAAAAAAAAAATGGGAATGAGTGGGTAGGGAAGTGGGGGGGAGGGTATGGGGGACTTTTGGGATAGCATTGGAAATGTAATTGAGGAAAATATGTAATAAAAATTAAAAAAAAGAAAAAAATTTTAAAAAAAGAAAAAAAATAAATTATTGAAAAAAAACAAAAACAAAAACAATCATTGGGTGAGATTTAAACCTAGCACTCCAGTCAAAGATAGGAGCGAATTATCCAAGTTTAGAAGAGGACTAACTCCTAGAGACGGGGGTACCTTGTACCTGGTGAGTACAAGGTAAGACTCAGCTATTTATGGTTTCTCTATTGAAATTGCCAAGGGTTTGTTTAAGAAGTGAAACACATTAGGATGATGGCCTGCCAGGCCTTCCATGTTCTCCTCAGGCCACATCAGGAACGGGCTTTAGCTCTAGACGCTGTGTTTTATGAACACTGAATACTAGAATCTTCCCAACTTAAAGAAAAAAATAAAATAAAACTGTCAAGATGATAAAGGTGCACATGCCAGGGTGGGGGGGCAGGGAGGATATAATCACAAAACTGAAGTGCTAAATATTTAGAATGGGGTCGCATAGACACAAAAAGGTCCTAAATTAGGTCTCATAGCTGAAGAAGGTTGAGGGAGAAATGGATAGAAACATACAGGGGGTAAACAGGCTAATTTTTAAAATATTATATTAAGGTCTTGTTATACTGTATGTTGTTCTTTTTCTTTTCTTTCTTTCTTTAAAAAACAAAAAACAAAACTTTGGAGTGAAAGAAATTCCATATCACCAGAAGTGACCCTTGAGATTATCTCTGGATATACAAAGATAAAGGAAAATATATATATACACATATATGGATGTATATATATTCCAATTTATCTGCCTGCATGCAAAATTTCAGATTGAAATCAATAAGAATTTAAACAAATGAAAGCTGAAATGGGAAGCTACTCTCAAAAGTGTGAGCACCACCATCAAGTTGACAGACCTGCCTCGAGCATTTGAGGGGCATTGTCCTTCTGGAAGAGGCTACGGTGACTGCACACATGGGAAAGAAGTACCTAACACAACTGTGCTAGCAGTGAGAGAGCTGTCCGTGACTCAGTGACGCAAACCATCCTCAGAACACAGCTGCACCGTCAAATCACTTAGGTGACCAACACGGCGTCTCCTGATACAGCACAAAGTAACATGCCATGGGACCAGCTCCTGATACAACAGTCAGCATAAAGCAGCCTGTTGAGCACAGCTAAGCTCCTGGGAAGCAGGAGGCTTTGGTTGTTCTTACACAGTCTCTGTTCCTGCACATGCATGTGTGCCATGCCTATGTGCTTCCACATGTATGAGCTCACACCACTGGGGACAGGCACAAGTGTACACACTATGGACAGGCCGAGGGCTGTGGTCAGGTGTCTTCCCAGGCCATTTGAGACAAATCTCTCACTGCTTCAGCTACTCTAGCAAGCCACCTTGCTCCAGGCATCCTCTGTCTCTGCTTCCCCAGTGTCGCCCAGGCCCAGGCCTAGGCCTCTACACCTGCCCAAGCATCCTGTGGATGCTGGAGATCCAAACTCTATTCATTCTACATCCCCCTGAGGCAGCTGTTAATCACTGGTTATTTGATGTTCTAAAGAATTTTCTTTAATCTCAATATTAAAAAATAAAAATATCCCAAGCATTCGCTAGGTAATTAAAGTGTTCTAAAATACTCAGCATTATTAGGGCTGTTAATATTTTCTACCAATCATCGTATACCACTAAGATGAGGGAGAAATGTCGGTAATGAAAGTAGACATGTAAGGTATTTTTATTGTATTCTTAATTAATCTGTTCACATTCAGGGATCTAAAAAATGACCATTAAAAACATTTCTTTAACTTAGACAAAATTGTGTAAATGTATACAATAAAGCTAGTCTGAATGGAGAAGAAGAAGGAGGAGGAGGAGGAGGGGGAGGAGGAGGAGGAGGAGGAGGAGGAGGAGGAGGAAAAAAAGCAAGCTCATTTTGTTCCATGCAAATCAGTGGAGTTCTAGTACTTGGAGATGAATTTTTTCTCCCTCCCCCTGCCTACCTTCTGGTGGATCTGCTGATGCTCAGAGAAATGACCATAAAACAAAGAAAACAAGGGGAAAGAGGAGACAAACGGGTAAGTGTGGGGAGAGGGAACAAGAGAAAGAGAAAGAAATTAAGTCCCTCTCCAAATCCGTAACATGAAAAAAAGATAATGCTATTATTCTTAAAACTTCATTCATCAGGTTTTTTTTAAATTAAATATAAGATTTTTTTCTCTAATTTTTGTCATGACAGTATACTTTTTATAATCTATTATGCTGTTATGAAATAAATCTTTTACTTCAAACTGCTTAAACCAACAAGAAAAGATATCTATGTAAGCAGCAGGGATGCTCAGCGCTAAGGTTCAAGCCTTTCTGATCTCGGGAATGGTGAAACAGGATTATCTTTTCCAGGAAAAACTAAGGGGCACAGGCAGCAACAGACAGGCTTCTAAGTTTTCACAACCAAGTGTTTGCCGCTACTTTACAAGATAAACTCACAAGATACATTAAAGTTAATGTCTTAAAATATTAGTGCTCTTACAAGGCTTACAATGAGTTATACATGCAATAAAAAAAAAACAAAAAAAAAAAACAAAAACAAAAAACCATGAGGTTTCTGAGATTTGCTTAGGATTGCTAGGAAGCGTTTAGGACATCAGTGGGATGCAAGGATGAAGGACAAGAGGACGAGTGTACCTGTGCACCTCGGACAAAGAGGAGTCACTTTCATCAGACCTACAGCGAAAGAGTTAAAGTCATGAGGAGAAAGAACAGATACCCAGACAGGCAAAGACACTGACGACAGACCGAACATCAACAGCGTGAATAAACAGAATTTCGTAAACACTCCCTTTTTGTTTTCCTGTTTGCACCCGAAATCAGCAAGTTTAAAGTACAGTTAAATTAGACAAAAAAAAAAAAAAAAAAAAAAGGTTTGGTTTCCACCAAGTTTAGGGGGCAAAAATTCTGCACCTATTACTGATCCATAAATTCCACCTTCACTTCTACAACTCGGGAGCCAGCAAGGAAACGTATCAGGCATATGAACCACCTCACTGTGAGGCTTAATTTGATGACTATCTTAAAAAAAAAATTCTAGTAACTATGTGTGAGTGTATCTTGGTAACTACTGTTTTAGCTAGATTCTAATGTGGAAGTTTGATAAATTCATTTCTATATTTGCATGTTTAAAAACCCATAGTTTTAACTTATTTCCAAAGGGGAGAGTTCTGACTAAGAGGCCCCTCCGTAATAACTGGTTAGGCAAGACACCGTCAGCCGGCACTCCGCCCCAGTCTGCTGTGCGTTGGCTCTTAGGAACTTTGACAGTGTAGTGTCCTGGGGAGAGTGGGTAAGGTAGTGGTGACCTGAAACCTGAGAAGAACCAAACTGTGAGGTCTGCATGGCACAGATGAAAAATGGCAGCCTTAAAACAGAAAAATGGCAGTCTCAAAACAGGACCCCAAAGAAAGGAATACAAAAGGAAGGGAATTTTCAAAGTATGGGTTCAGTTGAATCAACATTATTACTTATGGGGAAAAGAGCTGTAAAATTAGTGCAATCTATTAAGTATATTTGTAACAAAATAGGAAGTTATGAGGAGATTATCAAGATTGTCAAGACTGACAGAAAAAAACAAACTGAGAAAGGATCTTAGTCTGTACCTCAAACTGTTGTGAAACTCACTGTGTAGCCCAGTCTGGCCTTTGATGTATAGTGGTGCCCCCACCCCCTGCCTCATTTTAAGTGCTGGGTTACACTTGTGAGCCACCATATCCCGCGTGTGACAGAAGATTTTAGAACTACTGTGAATGCAAGGTACCTGGAATTTATCAACTGTTCACATATCAGTGAAGATGGGCTTCTGCGATATGTTACTAACGTCCTACCCTCCGCTGTGGATGGGACAACTTAATGACAATAAGGGCCGTCTTGTTCAATAGCACAATATTTCCCTTTCTAGATCAATCCTCTAGTGAGTCTATTAAAAAAAATAAACTAATAAGGAATTATATAGGTAACTGATTTGTGAATTAAGCAGATTAAAAATGATTTCCAAATAATGAGTATAATTGCATTTATAGAGCCATTTAATACAATCGAGGCATACATATTAGGCAGATCTTTTAAATGGCATCCTATAAATTTCAGAGATGTCACATGCTGGACAGTAACAGCACAGGAAGCCAACAGCTGTGGGTGGCAGGAAGGATGCTAAGTGCACACACTCACGAAGGGATTATTCAGATTCCAAGCAGGCGTGCCAGGGCCGGTGACTCTACATCATGACAGTCATAGCATCCCTGACTTTTTAGAAGAAAGGTCCTGGCTCAGCACAGGGACATGTTTTTACCTCTAAGTTAGTAAAATATGGTATTTTCCACATCCTAGCCTCTCCCCACAACTCCCTTCCAGTCCCACATCCTCTGCCCATCAGGTCAATGTTTTACTCTGATAATGCAATTTCTGGAGTTTATGGAAGATTTCATCTAGAACCACCAAAATGTCAGGAGCTTGTGGTCTTTGTTAAGTTCTCTCATCTACCAACGGTGAAGCATTCACCACATTTCAATATAAGTCAGTCAGAGTTAGACACTTTTGGAAGCTTATAGAAAGCTGAGAAAGTCAAATACGTTTTGAAACATCAAATGTTCAAAGGGTTTTTGTTTTGTTTTGTTTTGTTTTGTTTTTAATTCTAATTTACTTTACAGGAGTATGAGAGATGAGAACTGAAAGCCCAGGCCGTGCACCGCAGGGAGCCATGTTCAGCAGGGAAATGATCTCTTAAGTTTGGCCACATGGCTCCTTTCTACTTAAAAAGTACGAAAATATGGCAGACTCCACCTCCCAGACAGCGAGGGCGGAAGGTTCGCACAGACTGTTCTGGGCAGTGCGGAGTCCGGGGTGAGAGGCCAGGGCTCTCTTCCACGACATACTTATCCTGCTGAACTGACGGGGTTCCCTGAGGCACAGTAAGGCGATTAAACACATTCAGTTCGTTACGGGGCCGGCTTGGTGGGGAGGAAGGAGGTGAGAGACTAGTCTCGGAAGCGCCCGAATCTGAGCTACGAGAAAAAAGAACATCAAACAGGTGGCTTTAGTTGGTTATGTCTTGTTAGGAAAGTTCTAGAAACATGCTTTTAAAAAAGAATAATCTTTTTATTATAGAATTCCTTCTCTTCTTCCTCTCTTCCTTCTTTTGAGATGAGGCTCTCTGAACAAGTTAGAAAACAATTTTAGCAGACTTTTTCACACTGGCCACAAGACGGCAGTGGAGGAAGAGAATCTTCCTGGTGAGATCCAAGCATCCACATCTACAAGGCAAGCCTGACTGAATAACAACAAATCTAGACAGAATTGAACGCAAGTACGGGTGAGCTCAAGAGCAGTTTGCCTAATCAGTTGACTTTTAAATAATATATTTTCTCTAGTTCTACCATTCCTCAACGATTCCTGAGATACTGGATTCGACGAAAAGAAGCAAATTCACTTCTTTAAAATTATAGCAAGCAAGGATGAACAACAGAAGGCTAGGGAGTGTGCCAGTCAAGTCAGCTCCACCGACAGTCGGCGTAGAAATTGTGGAAGTCATTTCTTGGCACAGGAGAAGAGAGAGTGAGGGTGCAAGATTGTCCTCTGAGGAACAGAAAATATACGAACATGTCTGTACGTTAACGAAACAAAAGAAGACAGTAAGTTTACTGGTATCTCGAGGCAGATGGGCACAGATGCTTTCTGCCATGAACCCATCTTCCCCAGTAGCATCTTGGAGAAATGAGGAGGGAGGTTGGTAGCACACATAGGTCGGGATGTTTTACAGGATAATTTACTTTCTGTCAATCATGATGGTGTCAATCATGATGGTGTAGTGCACCCGTGCAATGGGCTCAGCAGTCTATACTCCGCACTGCTAATGAATCCTCAGGAAACGTAAGAAACATGGCGGAGGATGATGCCAACAAGCCCAAACGTGAGAAAGAAAAAAATGTCCCGCACGCCGTGCCTTGTGAGCAATACAGAGTCTGTGGTCTCTTGAGGGAGGGAGAAGGTCAAGTCAGTTTCAGAGGACAGGAGAAATTAATTTTGAATCTTTACGGAAGACGATTTGAAAGGGAAGCTTGGTAAGTTTTAGTTGAGATGCATTAGTAATGCGTTCAGGGATGCAGGAAAATAACTGGAAAAAGATGTTAGTGGCGTGAACAGGGAGAAAGGTGCTCAAGTATATGAATGGTGGGCGTGTGACCATAAAGCCAGAAGACCGCTTAGCCAAGCCAAGAGTTCTCTTGCCTGTCTGTGAAACCAGCCTGCGCGCACAGTCGGCATCTGCAGCTGCCCTTTGGCTGGCATCTGCTGCAGCGGACCCCTAAGCCACTGAGTAGGTAAAAAGCGCTGGGGACTTACTGTTTATGTTCCTTCGCCTTTGGTTTATCTGCCTTCTCATATGCCTTTCTCCTTGTTACAGGGGAAGGCTCTGGCACTTTTTTTTCTGATAGAGATGACTGTCTGGAACTACAACAGGAAAAAATTTTAATTATTTTTTATTTATTTATTTATTTTATTTTTATTTTAACTATTTTTAATGTGTCTACATTTAAAAACCTCAACAGCCAATCTGATCTGAAAGCTCTAAATTTATTTCTTGGGGCGGTGGAGGGGGGTGGAAATAAAACTCAGATAGGAAAATAATACATGACTTTATTTTTTTATTGTTAGGAACTCAATAATTGCACATTTTTAAGTTAGTGATTTTATTAATTAAGTGAACGGCTGTATCTTCTCATTTAAACATCAATAATATTGCCAAATGAACAGAATAGATAGTTTGTAAGTATCCAAATTTTATCAGAAATTGTTTGACCTGAGGGAAAATTATCTTAACAGTTTTACAAGAAGAAAAGTACTTGAAAATGAGAAATAAAACAGTTTAATAAGAAAACAATAAGATAGCAATGTAAGTAGTCACACAAAACCAATAACGACAATCATTTTTACTGAACTAAATTTAGACATCGATTAGTCATTTTATATATTTTAGTTCTAAAATATTCTTGTCATTAGCTTTAGATTGTAAAAGCTAGGTGTAGTGGCTCAAGCTCAGAACCCCAGCACTTAAGAGAGTGGGGGCAACAGGTTCTTTGAGGAAAAATCTGAATCCCGCATCCCCGGGGCAAATCAAATTCAAAATTAGACAACTTCAGTGATTAAGCCAAAGCTCTCACATCACAGGTAAAATGTCAGACTCTACAATCTTGAGAGCAATTTGCCTATTCAGCTTATTTATAAACTATTTATTTTTTTCTGTCCTGTATTTCTCAATCATTCCTGAGTCACTGGGTTCAATAAAAACATGAATTATATTTCTGGATCCTGGGCTACACAGTGATTTTCTCTCCTCTTTTTTTTTTAAGGCAGCCTGGGATATAATGAATGGGATTCTGTGTTAAAAACCTTCTTGAATTAAAAACAAAAATGTGGAGTGGTTGCTGAATAAATAAAACATAAAAGACTATGAGTTTTGTGAATGCAATGATGAATATTACTATTCTCAGCAACTTACACTAATAAGAAAAAAATTATGGGATGGGTTTCCATAATTGATATTTTTAAAAAGAGAGAGAGAGACATCGTTAAATCTCATGTGTCTGAAGAAAGCCCATTTTTTTAGCAATTCTGCATTGTAATGCGTGATAAGGAAATGAAGGTGGTGCCGTATGAGCTGTAGGCGCTCCTGCACCAAACGCACGGACAAACTTAAATTTCTAAGAGCCTGGGTCTGACAGGCACGGAGTCTTAGCACTTAGAAGGTGGAGCCAGTAGCCTTGGCTATATAGCTTGATACCAGCGGAGGCTCCAAGAGACTGCCTCAAACATGCAAAGACGAAACTGTAAGGAATTGTGAGTCCAGCCCTCTAAGTTCATGAAAACGTAGAGGAAAATTGTATGAAGAGACAAAGTCAAAAAGACATTTTTTATAATCTGCCATAAAGGATACATTTATAAAATATATATATTACCTGAATGGAGATTCCAGGTCACAGACTTAGTCCTGAAGTTCTTAACGTGCCTGTCGTAAGGCACACTAAACGCTGAACACATGCAAGTCTCTAGCTGTCCCTTATTGGTGTCACTACCTTGACTAAAACTGTTGCGCCCTCGTCCTATCACAGCACTGAAGCCGTGGTTACGCTGGTTAGCAGCATCCAACATTAATCACACAAGCACATGCAGGAAAATTCTGTCATTAAAATTAATTAACTAAAGATCGTAGATGCAACTGCTGAATGGAAGAGAATGGGAGTGCCTTCACAAAAGGAAGGTTATGGGAAACAGACACACGTAGCAAGTTTATTCTACTTTGTATTATCTGTAGCATTGTATAGTGCATGCTGCTTTAGGCGTGATGTTTCTCATATATGTGCATTCGTATCAGAAATCATTTGCTACATAAGAGTTAGTTTGCAAAAAGCACCACTAAAAATCTTTACAAGTCGGGAGCTAGAGAGATTGCTCAGTGGGTAAGAGCACTGGCTGCTCTTTCAAAGGACCCAAGTTCAATTTCCAACACCCACATGGTGGCTCATGACCATTTGTAACTACAGTTCTAGGTTATCAGACCTGCTCTTCTGACCTCTATAGGCACAACACACTCACATGGAAAACACTCATATACACACGTAATAAATGAAAATCTAAAACAAAGGGAAATAAAGTTCTAATTTTAATGTAACTACCGACACACACTCAAACACACACACAGGTGCACACATGTACACTGGCGCACACGCACTCCTAACAAAAGTGAAGAGAATATGTTCATATACTATGTGCTATGCAGCACTTGTTTTATTTAGAAGAGCTTGCTGTTACAGATATCTTTTCAATAGGGACTTTCTTCTTCAATTCTTACTGACAAGAAAAGTATTTATTCACCCCCATTCATCCCAGACATACAATTAGTTTCAAGGTAAAGAAGAGTCTGAAAAGGTGTTGGTCATGTTAATTTATATCTCTAATCTCAGCACTTGAGATCCAGAGGCTAGCCTGGTCTACACAGCAAATCCCATGCCATCCACGGCTCCATAGTGAGACCCTGTCTCAAAAAAATTAAAACAAAACAAAATATAAAAACTTGAAATGCACATAGGTTATAATTTGTTGGGGTTTTTTTTCCCCTTTAAAGGGGTCAGCAACAATTTACAATCCTACCAGGTTATTAGAACTAGAATGTAAAAAATCTGGGGCAAATCTGAGGCTATAAAGCTTTTGTTGACATTGTATTTTATTTGTATAACTTTAACCTAGCATATTTCTAAATAAATTATGCCTATAACCATGACTCAGAGTTATCCTAAAACTTGGAGATTAAACAAAGCAAGTCAAAAAAGAAAGTGGAATCTTAAATTATTTTGACTGTTCAACACATTAGGGGTGAGGCTGGGGAGGGCGCTGTCTAGGGAAAGTGCTTAGTGCACAAAACTGACAAATGGAACTCAGATGCCTCGAACCTACATAAGAACCAGGCAAGCACAGCGGCTCTCCCATAATCCCAGCCCAAAGCAGGCGAAGAAAGGGAACTCCAGGAAGAAGCTTGCTGGCCTAGAGCGCAAACTCTTGAGTTCAGAGAGGGACCAAGCCTCAATGCGTACATTGAGAACAACTGGGCTCAACACATAACTTCAACTTTAGCCCTCCTCTATGCACAAGAACACACATACACACAGATACATGCACACACACATACACAACACATACACAACACACACACACACAAAAGACATACATAAACAACACACACATGCACAACACATACACATGTGCAAACAAAAATCAGGGCCAACAGTACCTA
Organism: Mus musculus; assembly: GCF_000001635.26. NCBI lineage: Eukaryota > Metazoa > Chordata > Mammalia > Rodentia > Muridae > Mus > Mus musculus. The sequence goes on from NC_000081.6 coordinate 90,956,156, forward strand.
ACAGAAATGACTTTGAAAACCAGAGATTGAGTATCTATTTTTTTTAAAAAAACAGAAATGAGAAATTAGCAACATGCACATTAATAAACACAAGGAAACGCCAAAAGAAAAGGAGTTAGTATAGCTGGGCCAGACTTACATGCTGCCTATCTTAGAAGGTAAGCCAGATGGGGCAAGAAGCTCTTTGTCCCTAGCAGAAGTACCACTTGTCTCTGTGTTCATTCCAATCTCCTGCCCTTCTGCAACAGGTGCCAGAGGGCCAGACAAGGAGGCATCTCCTGCACTAGTGTCTGAGGCTACTTCACTGCTATCTGCATACAGCAACTCCATCTGAGTGGTGGTTCTCCTTCGAGCCTAGTTAAAGAAGGGAGAGAGAAGCAATGAGAAGCCAGCGTAGGCACGAAACTTGATTGAGGAACAGAGGGCTTCCATTATTATTATTATTAAGATAGATAATACATGTATCACCTACTTTGATATAGGAAATAGATACAAACACTCAGCACATTGTTTTCCTTCCAGGTGTGTCGAAAACAACAGAGTGAGGCAGGGGTATAGCCAGATAAGACCGTTCAACCACAACAACGGCCAGCATGTGGACCGCACATCTGTGTCAGTCACAGTGGGCACAGTTCTAAATCTCCATTATGTCAGGTGTAGAGAGATAACATGTTACAAGGGAAGATGTGAAGGTACAGGGACTGTATACATCTGCCTGTGGTAACTCCGAGGACAGTCAAAGGTCACTACCATCACTGTGTTGAACAGCCACAAGTGACCAGCTCCTTCAACAGGTAACTGCTTTTTAAAAGAGAGAGGGTGAGGGGGAGAGGAGGGAGAAGGGGAGGGGGAGAGACAGAGAGAGAAAGATAGAGAGACAGAAACAGAGATACACACACACACAAAGAGACAGAGAAAGAAACAGAGACAGACATACACACAGGGAGAAAGATAGAGGACAGAGACAGACACACACAGAGAGAAAGAGACAGACAGGCAGACAAACATACACACACACACACACACAAAGAGAGACTGAGAGAAACACACACACACAGAGAAAGGCAGAGAGGGACAGACAGACAAACACGCACACACACACAGAAAGACAGACAGACAAGACAAAGAAGTGGGAAAAGCGAGCGGGAAGGAATTGTGCCAAAGAAAAATCCATTGCAGTAACATTCAACTAAGTTCTAACGTTGCCCGTTGTTAAATGCTTTGTTAATGTGAACTTTAAATTTTTATTTTCAGTGTTTTGGGGTTTTTTGTTTTTGTTTTTGTTTTGTTTTGTTTTGTTTTCTCCTTATATGCAGCAAGGCTTTGGGATTTTGGAATGAGAGAGGAGCCTTTGTTGTTTACTGCCATTGTTATCTTTACCCTCTGGGCTGGCTCCTCCCACTGCAAAGGTGCCAGGGCAGAGAGCACCCTTCCCTAGATGAGCCCTAACCACAGTGGTTCAGGTCATTCTGTGGCTATCACTTCACAAGACTCTCTGACATCTCACATACATGTCACTGAGTGTAATCTCACAGAGCCTGGTCGATGATCCCTCTCTCTGCTTACACTTGGATCCAAACCACAATGGAATGTTTTGAGCTTTGGCACATTGTTTGATCATCCACAACAAAATACCAATTCTATAGTGTATGCCAGTGCTCAAAGACTATACAGAAATCTCAAGATGTATTTTTTTTAAATTCTTAAAAATTTACACTAAAAAAACAATCCATAGTTAGTTAAGATTTATCATGGGGGAAGGAGGGATGGAGGATCTGAAAGCCTTGGGCCCATATTCTCATACAAAAAAAAAAAAAAGCAAAACTTCATGGTGAGACAGGGCAGGACATCCATTCAAAAAGAGATCTAACATGCTTCATCAAATGGCCCTGCTATATCAGGCTACAGCGGCAAAGAGCCATCCTCTATAAGCCGCTCAAAGTACTTCCTGCCAATAACCAGTTCACCCAGGCTCTGGACAGGTCAACAGCTACTCAGCTGCTTAAGCTTGCCCACAAGTACAGGCCAGAGACAAAGCAAGAGAAGAAGCAAAGGCTACTGGCCCGTGCTGAGAAGAAAGCTGCTGGCAAAGTGGACATCCCAACTAAGAGACCTCCTGTCCTCTGAGCAGGAGTCAGTACAGTCACCACCTTGGTGGAGAACAAGAAGGCTCAGCTGATGGTGATGGCTCATGACGTAGACCCCCCCCCCCATTGAGCAGGTGGTTTTCCTGCCTGCCCTGTGTGGAGAGATGGGGGTGCCCTACTGCATCATCAAGGGAAAGGCTAGACTGGGGAGCCTGGTCCACAGGAAGACATGCACCACTGTTGCCCTCACACAGGTTAACTTGGAAGACAAAGGTGCTAAGCTGGTGGAAGCTATTAGGACCAATGACAATGACAGATATGACAAAACCTGCCACCAATGGAGAGGTAACATCCTGGGTTCTAAGTCTGTGGCTCGCATTGCCAAGTTAGAAAAGGCAAAGGCTAAACTACTCACCATTACACTGGGTTAAATGTATACTACGTGTTCTGTACATAAATATAATTACAAAATTATCTCCCAAAAGCAAAGAATCAGCTTCCATATTATATTTTATCAAGTATAAACAGTGTAAAAATTTGGTAAAACTTAGGTTTCCACTGAGAATTTTTTTTTTAATTTTTTAATTATTACTTTATACGGAATATAAAATAAATTTCTATTTTTTAAGTATTTTAATTTTATCTAATAATTATATTTAGTAATTTACTTAATAACTTAAATTATTTAATTATCTCATTTAATTTTAAATGAGAGAGTTTGAGTAAAAGCATTCCCATGGCCACTCTACTCAGAGACAAACCCGAAGCCTTTCAGCTTAATAGTGAAACAGAACAACAGAAAAGTATTTGCCCGATATTTGTAATTTTCCTTACCTTGTTCTTTGGTTTCACTTCACCACAAAGCTTCATAAGGTCTGAAGATAACGTGCTGTACATAAATAAAGATCAATTATGAGTAAATTTAAACTTACTATACAGAATTGTATGTCCTTCATACTTATAGCTATGAAAAAAATTATATCTATGGAAAACACAGAAAGGTAACAACTTAAAACCCAGGTGGGTTTATTAACAATTAAATTCCGTTTTCTTCCTTAAATATTACCATATTTAATTTTAAAATTCATGAGAGTTGCTTAACTTTCACATTGCCTTAATCATAAAGTTCAAAATTATTTCTACCTTAAGACAATTGCTTAATGCAGTAAGAGTCAAGTTTTAACAAGCCTGTAAAACGGGCAGGAGAGATGGCTCAGTGGTTACTGCTCTTGCAGAGGATCTGAGTTCTGTTCCCAGCATCACGGTGAGTGGCTCACAGCTACCTGGAGCTCCAGCTCTGAGGGATCTGGTCCCCTTCTCCGACCCGTGCAGGCTCCCAACACTCATGTGCACACATCTCCACAGACATATACCATACACACAATTAAAACCTTAAGAGAAAACGTTACAGAAGTAAGTCAAGTGTGGCAGCCCGAGTCTCTTACCTTCCCTCCGACCCCGGGCTGTGTAAAGGGCCATCTTCCTCGCTGCTGTCCTCCTCGTTTTCTAGAACAAAGTGAACAGAACAAGTGTTGCACGAGTTGGATGGGGACCTCGTCCCTAGGCTAAGCACATGCGCATCAGCTCAGCATCTTAACCCAGCACTTTGGTTTGGGCTTCTGAGTCAATGCAAACAGACTGAAGAGAAACACTTCTCAGAAGCGCCTTCCCTTGCATTGCTGGGATGAGGAGACATATATTTTCAATATAGAAAAATCGTGAGTTTGAATGGTGAAACGTGGAAAAACGGTATCAGAGGGTGGGAATTAGACTATATATTTATGTGAGTGCATACCATTAAAACTTTTTATGTATGTCCTATTCAAACCCACAAATCCACTGATTTAAAAAAAAAAAAAGCTCACAACGAATGCTTCCTGGGCCCCTTCGGTGCACGCGGCCATCAGTAACTCTCTGCATATAAACATTCTGAGAACTGTATTAATTTTGCAAGCTTAGTAAAATATTTCACCCACTTGAAAGTGTCAAATAGAAAGAGCATATATGAAGCTATTCAGACGTCACACACCAGCATGCATCTCGTTCACAGATACACAGAAGACACAGACAATAATAGGTGTACATGCAACAGTTCTGGAAACTACTACGACCGAGCGAGCAGCTGCCACTGGACAACTGGAGCAGGCTAGAAAAATAACAAACAACAACCCCCCCCCAAAAAAATAAAAAAAAAACAAGGAAACCAAACATAAAACTAAGAAATCAGTAGATAAATAGAAAATCAATAGCTAAAGCAGCTACCAAAAAATTAAACTCCCTGTCAGCAAGTGCCTTACGTACGTAATGCAGTCTTTTAACTCACATTTTATTCCACAAGTCTAATATTATGATATAACTTAAATATATGTGTTCATGATTCAGCCACTTATATTACTAAGAACTCCTGACTACAGACAGGAGTCAGATCATTTCTTCCTCTCTAATGTTCCCTTCCTTCAACCACTGAGTACACAAAGGGTTAATGATATTTGGAAATATCACCTAAGAACCATGCTCAGGGTTCAGACAGGGGAAGGAAATGGTGGCCTTGAAGGCCATGTGCACCTCAAAGCCTTCATTCAGAAGAGGCTCACAGACTTAGTCCTCTGACTACTGACTGGCTAAGATTAGTTAATAATATCAAAATAAGGTTCTAAAGACATGACTAGTTGTGGTGGTTTGAATAAGAAATGTTTCTTATGGGCTCAGGGATTTGAACCCTTGGTTCCCAGTAGGTGGAGATGTACAGTGAGATAGTGCAACCTAGCAGGGGGAAGAACAGTCACTGGGGGTGGTGAGTTTTGAGAGTTTACAGCCTTGCCCCGCCCCATCTCCAGTTAGCGCTCTCTGCGTGGTGTTTGAAGTTGAATGCGATTTACTGCCACTTTTCTTACAGACACTGGCGAAAACAGAACTTGAAATACTGAGAAGTTCAAATTTAGTTTAAGAAACAAAACAAAACAAAATTCTTAGCTCCTGACTATCTCCAGAGAGACAATTTATACTTTATAAAAATAAACAAATTGGCCAGAGCCAAGAGGACTCCACCCCAGGTGGTCATCAACTTAAGATATAGTCTCAAAGTCCAAACTGACATGAAGCATTTTTTTCCGGGTAGCACACAGTTCTTAACTCTGAGCCATCATGATCTCACCTAGCTCATTCAGATCAAAGCAGACATAGAACTCCCGGGTGTCCTGCTAGGGTACCAGGGTGGAGTTTTACAACATAATACCACTGGAAGTTAACCTAACATTTTTGTCCTTTTCTATCTTTTTTTAATGTTATTTTTTTTAATACGAGGCATATCTTTCTATTCATCATTGCATACACTAGCAAGATTTTGCTGAAAGGACCCTGATATAGCTGTCTCTTGTGAGACTATGCCGGGGCCTATCAAACACAGAAGTGGATGCTCACAGTCAGCTATTGGATGGATCACAGGGCCCCCCAATGGAGGAGCTATAGAAAGTAACCAAGGAGCTAAAGGGATCTGCAACCCTATAGGTGGAACAACAATATGAACTAACCAGTACCCCCCCAGAGCTCGTGTCTCTAGCAACATATGTATCAGAAGATGGCCTAGTGGGCCATCAGTGGAAAGAGAGGCCCATTGGTCGTGCAAACTTTATCTGCCTCAGTACAGGGGAATGCCAGGACCAAGAAGTGGGAGTGGGTGGGTGGAGAAGCGGGTGGGGGACTTTTGGGATAGCATTGGAAATGTAGATGAAATAAATACCAAAAAAAAAAATTGTATGTAAGATAGAACTACCATGCAACCCTGTGACTGCTCCCTTCAGAAACACCTTCGTTGCAAACCTATGCACATTCTGGTTAATATCCAAAACCTTAACTCTCAAACGATCCCTGCCAACAGCAAAGTAATAAAGGATGTCCACTAAGTTTAGACGCAAACACATGACTGGTCCTGACTATATGTTTCCTGTACGGGGGCCTAGAATCTGGCACCTGTTAGGCACATACACACATGACCCTCAACCCAATGATAACCTTGGACAATAGCGACTGTATAACAGATTTCCCTGGCTTAAACTGCTGTGCCATTGTTCCCTGGGCCTGCGCTCTACAATCTCTCATGCCTAGAAGCAAACAAAGGAAGCATGAACTTGGACTCCTAAAGGCTCGTCTGGGTCTGTCCCCTTATACTGCATCTGTATATCCTTATTCTTCTTCTCAATAAATCAGAACCATAAATACAGCACTATGCAGAGTCCCATGAAGGTCTTAGTAAATACATACCCATATCTAATAGAGATATGGGTATCATAGAATTTTGGGTCCTCAGGGGACCCAACAAAGGTAGGGCTAATATGAAAAAACAAAACAAAACAAAACAAAACAATAAAAGTTCCTCAAAGATTGTAAGATCTTAAGTGTGGTAAAGGGTCAATGGCCGAGCCTCTAACCTTCAATTTCATCACTATAAGTCATGTACTTATTTCTGCAGAGCACTGACCTGCTGATAGATAACACAGCTCATTCCCCTGACTCCTCTGCTCATGTGACCTCTCTCCTCCTCTTGTTTTATCTAACAGCTCAAACTCCATACCGGCCAGCAGTCTCCATCCTGGCATTCCTTTGGGTAGTTGGACTCGGTACTCTCCTAGTCTCTGTCTCTGCTTCGGCCTCTGCCTTCACTGCCCTGATATAGACTTGTCATGGTCTGTTACCCTCAGAAGAGCTTATGGCTCATGAGAAAAAGATTAGTGATGCAATCACCTCTCGGTCCGGTACTCAGCCTTCGAGGGTTAAGACAAAATTACAAAACTGAGTCAAGTTTATATGGGGATATTATCTATGATTATCTGGTTTTTCCACTGGAATATTCATTACTTTAGTCCGTCCACGTTTTAGCTCCAGTTCCTCTTACTTTTATTATAGCCATAAATGTTAGAGAAATCTTCTGCCACGAGTGACAGGTTCTATTGACAGACAAACAGTTGTACGCTCTGCTTCTATAAGCAGAGCAGCTATAAAAATGAACACTAATTATCAAATAAGCAGTCTGATATTTTCTTGCACAAAATGTGATTAAATAGCTCCTTTTCTATGTCACAGAACACATGTTAAGCTGAGACACTACAAAGAACAGAGAGAGAAAAAAAGAGGGATGAGGGAAATGAAGAAATAGAAAGGAAAAAAACAAAGGGGGAGGGGAAGGGGAGGACTGGAAGAAAAGGCAGGGACGGGGAAAAAGCAGAACAAGGAGGAAACAGAAGAAGAGGAAGTGGGTAAAGGAGACAGGAAAGGAAGAGCCAGGGGTGGGAGGGGACTGAAGGAAAGAGGAAGCAAGTGTGCTTGGCAACTTGTAGGATGGCAAAAAGGTACTCAGTGGATGGAACATGGTACCTTTTCATCAGCCCTGATTGGTCCTAATTCATCTTTTATCCATCCTTGTCATAGTTTAACAAGTACCTTCAAATGACGGACATTTACATATATGTGTGTGTGTGTGTGTGTGTGTGTGTGTGTGTGTGTGTGTGTGTGTGTGTATGTGTGTGTGTGTACACCATGGTCAACCTCATGGAATAATTACTTTCACAGTAATGGTATAAAAATCCTATAGGTCCTGTATTTTACTTGTATAAGAGCTTATCATTTGCCAAGCAGTGGTGGTACACTCCTTTAATCCTAGCACTTGGGAGGGAGAGACAGGAGGATTTCTGAGTTCGAGGCCAGCCTTGTCTACAGAGTGAGTTCCAGGACAACCAGGGCTATACAGAGAAACCCTGTCTCAAAAACAAAAAAACAAAAAAACAAAAAAAAAAAAAACAAACAAAAAAAACAAACAAACAAAAAAAAAAAACAAAGCAAAGCAAAACAAAACAAAACAAAGAAAGGGCTTATCATTTTAAAACATGAAGCTTCATAGACTGTGCTTAGTCTAAGGACACAGAGAGATAACTGCATTTAATCTTTGTGTTATTTTTCTTTCCTTTCCCGAGAAGCACTAGGAAAACTTTTTAAAGTGGTGAATCAAAGGAAAGAAAGAACAAAAAAAAAGAAACCAGAGGCCTCATTTGTAAATATATTAACTAAATAAAACTGTTCCAAATTTAGCATTCTAACATACCACTAATAATGAGATTCCTCCAGTCTCCTGATTCTACATAGATCATCACTAAGAGGAGGTAAAGATATGGCCACTGAGTATAGGTCATGTGGAAATCACAAGCAAGGAAAAGGCTGGAACCTCTGTGCCCAATGGTCTCTATAGCCTCTTTTAGGCAGAAAATAAGGTGCTTACAGTATCAGTATGATCAAATAAAGTCCTTTTATAATATTTAATTTGTAACAAAAAATATATTCCTAATTTTATTTTTAGACAGACTAGATGAGATATATATAGAGAGAGAAAAGAAAGTTATTTCTAAGGTTAAAACAATGGATGAAAGTTAATAGAAATATTTAAAAATTTAAAAGGAACATACACTCCATATTTTCTTGTAAGAAAAAATAAAGAACTTAGGAATTCTTCAACTGAACTCAAAGGACTATTAGCTCAAGCATACCTCTTTTGCCATCTAAGAATTTCAAAAATAGAGAATGTTTAAGAAAAAAGACTTAGTACTTTTTTTTTATTACGAATACAATATCATGCAGAAACAGTGGCTACCAGTACAAAGTTTTCAAATATGGAGCACGATTAGTGCACAGGACAATTAGTGGTTCGTGCAACCGCTGGGAACACAGAAAGCTACGCATACTCACCTGGTGGGGCGCCATCTAGATCTGGATAAACAACAGCAGAAAGAAACAAAAGGCAATACTCCAATCAAAACAAATCCAAAGTTAAAACTCTCACATAGCACAAGATTATGTACCGACGTTTAGGGATACAGAACAGATGCCATGGGGACACAGATGTGACTTGGCACAGTTAGGTATGCCGCCGCGGAAAGGGAATGAAGCTCGGTTAATCTTTTAAGTAATTTAAGGAACTGACTCAGAAACTTTCCTAGTCTCCTTTATCCATTAAAACCCAATGGCTTAATAAGGTTAAAAAACCTCAAGTTGATTGTCGTCTCTTGGAATGTACTTTCCCCCAAACTTATATACGCATGCAAATTAAAGAGGATCTTTATTAAAAGCATTAAGTATAGCATCTATTCAAACAAGCCATAGAGGAAGGAGATGTGGATACAATGTCCAAAGGGCAAAGCTACCATGCAACTCATCTAAGTGAGGTTTAATCCAAATTACCTTGCAGTGCGTGGCCTAGCAAGGCATCCAGCTCTGGGTTTAGCTCTGCCTTCTCCTTCAGCATATGGAATAAGAGTTGGTTCTGGGTTGCACTGGTGATTTCGGTCTGTTTGAGTCGACCCTCGAGGACTTTAATTTGAGCCTCTTTCTGGGCAGCCTGCAGACCCTGAAACAACAACCACAAGAGCAAGATGTCTTCCATCCAGGGAAACAGAGCCCACTAACATGGAAAGGGTGAAGCTGCAAAGCTGATGACTTTGGCATCAGACAGACCTTCCTGCAAACCTCTACTTACTTTGTTCAGACGTCTTAGAGAAGGTTCCCAGGGCAACTACCATCCTGCAGAGTCTTAGTTCCTGTCGGTGAAGTGCTATGGATCAAGACCTACTTTGCTAGCACACAGTGATTGTGATTACACAGCCTAAGGGTCTAACAGAGGTCGAGTGTGGGGAGCAAGTGACTTGGCTGTCACCGCCTTCAATAACCGGGAATAAGTGCCCTGCTGGTGGTAAATCAGGTTTACATACAGAAGTGTCGGGTGCTACACTGCGTTTTTCTTCTCTGATTTTCTTCTGACCTGCACAAAATCAGTAGCAAGCCAATTGTGATATAAAATCTGTTTTCTCGAGAACCTTTTGTTAAGACAAAACGGGCTCTATTTCTTCTTTGTGTATTTGCTCTAATGAACAAGTGTAAGAGAGCCAGTAAAATTGATATATTTATAACATTTTATTTTAGCTCTAAAATAATGTTTGTTTGTTTTCAGTTAAGAATTTTATTCCTCTTACCAAGATGAGGGTCACCAAAAAGAGACGTATAATAGCAAATCAGTCAACCGAGGCTTTCCAGAATAGAAGAGTTAAGTCTCACCTTATTGATGCCCATTGACAGGAAGTGATCTAGCAGGTACCGAGCTTCTGTCAGTGTACAGGCATTAATGACAGCGGTGACATCCAATGTCTCCCCTTCTTCCTACATCAAACCAGGGTGTAACAGTCATTACTTTAATCTGGATATATTTAAACAGAAGGCAACAGGCTTGTCTTTACTTGACAATACTGGATAAGTCAATGAAACTTCTCAGAAAAATATAACATGATATTCCTACATTAAGAAACATGTGTTCCAGTCAAAAGTGGACACAGTTGAGTAGTTAAAGAATCAAAGCAAGATATAATAAATGATACATGTGATAAAATAAAGACTATCCCAAGGTTAGTAGGGAAATCGGAAGACTAGACAATACCTATTACTTGCACAAAACCTAAGAATCAGATTAAACCAGTAAGTACAAAATACCTACATATAAAAATTCAAGGAGGTGGGTGAGATGGCTCAGCGGTTAAGAGCACTGGCTGCTCTTCCAGGGGTCCTGAGTTCAATTCCCAGCAACAACATGGTGGCTCAGGGCCATCTCTAAGGTCATCTGATACCCTCTTCTGGCATGCGGGTATACATGCAGCAGGACACTCATACATTAAATAAATAAAAATTCAAAGTACCTTTAAAGATATATAATATAAATGTTCTTCTCCTTAAACTTTTAAGTATCTTTAAGACCCTGAGCATCCTATCAAACCATACTTCTAGCATCTGGGAGTTAGAGGCAGGAGGATCAGAAACTGAAAGTCATTGTCATCTACAACACAGAGTCTGAGAACAGTCAGGGCCAGAGGCCTTCTCTCGAAAGCAAACAAAACCAAGACAAAGTGTCTTTGGCGGTCCACACCTTTGCCTCCTCCATCTGCATGATGTTGGCTTGACAGTCGGCAATGCTATCATTGATGTAATCTATGTTGGCTGTCAGGGACTCCATCTCCTCGATGATGTTAGCCACACTTTTATCTCCCTCTCCGCTCTCCTTGACTATCTTCTCTCTCCTTTTAGAAAGTTTCTCTCGCCTTTTTGTGAGTTCTTCCCGTTGCTATAAAACAAACAAACAAAACATATTAGATTTGAAGAAATGACCTTCATTTACATATACAGTACATTCGAGACAGAATGATGGGAGAGACGGCATCCTATGCTTCCAAGAAACAACTGTGGGGCAGTAAGTGAGAGACCAGACCCTTGTTCAGACTCCATCTTAGAGATTGTGACCTAAGGTTGAACTTGAGTTAACTAATAGGCCACTACCTAGCACCAGTTTCCAGGCTACCTCCCAGCAAGACCTACACCTACCTCCAGTTTCCAGGCTACTCCCTAACAAATCTACACCTCCAGGTTACAAACCTGCCCCTGACACTTCACCTCCTAACAACCACCAATCAGGAGGAGAACAGAAATTAAGTTTATGGTTTGGTTCCCAGCACCAACTAATTATATTAAAGTCCATAACGGCCCCCGAATCTCATGCATACCAGGATATACCCCCTTCTTGCCTCTATAAATGCTTGCCTGAAACTGGGCTTGGGGCCCCCTCCTGTTCTCCTGCATCAGGGATGGTGGTGTGGCCCAAGCTTGAGCTTAAATAAAGAGACCCCAATGCGATACCATCAGATTCTTGGTGGTCTTTTGGGGGGGGGTTCACTAACATTTCCCAGCACACCATAAGACTGTCAGCTAAGGAGGCATTTAGCTTCAGGGGTCCCTACCCTGAGGAGTCTGTTCATGTCCGCCTCCATGTTGGAGATGGTCATTTTCTGCATGATGATGTCGGTCACCCGGCGCTCCAGTAGCTGCCACTTCATGCGGGCTGTCTTGGAAGTGAACACCCGGCCAGTGAATCCTTTCCTCTGATATTTTTTCCTGTAATCATTTACAGAGACAAATATAATTACTTATGTCTTTCTTTGATTGCACACACCCAATAATGTCATCTGTCCCATGCACACAGCATTCAGTACGAACACCCACAAGGATTGTAGGGGCAAATAAGAATAAGCTGGACCTGGTGCCATTTGTTGTAGGTGTTGGTAATGCCTGGACTCTTGCCACGGGGATCCTCATTTTCTGCTGGGTGCCTGGCCGTGATGTGTCTGCTTCCCCGGAAGCCGCACTGGAACCTGTGTCCGGAGCGGGGCTTTCGGATGAGCTCAGCTTCCGAGTAACTTTTCCCGCTACTTTATCAGACATGGGCCTCACTTGCCTGCGGAGAGCTGTAACCTGCAACGGCATCAAGGTTGATCTAGTCTCTGTCTATAGAAATGACGTTACAGGGATTGGGTAGAAGGACAGGCGATTCCTAAGTCACATGCAAAGGCCTAGGGTTAATCCCTAGCACCGTGTGGTAAGAAAAGAAAAGAAGGAATACATTAATGATCCCAAAGTAAGAACGGTAAACTTGGTCGCCATACCTCTTCCGTTTTGCGTCGCAGAACTACTTCTTGATTTCTTTTCTGGGCCTCTAGAAGTCTAAGTTGATGCTATAAATTAAGATGCAATATGTTGAAACAGCCCCCTGGACCACAGCATGTCCTACTCTGATGCTACAACGCTTCCTGTTACTGCCAAAAACATATGGGTTCTTAGCATTATCTGGGTTAACAGTCTTGGGTCCATCATATAGATATGCTACTCTATACAAGCAGACACTGAAGCAGCCATCTCCGGGCTGATGGGATGACTCAACATATAAACGGAACAACCCGAGTTCAGTCCCTCAAACTCCATGGTGGAAGGAGAGCTGACTCTTGAATGTCCTCTGACCACTACACTTCCACCATGGCTTGTACATGCCCAGAGGCTAGGAATATCAAATGAAAAAAAAAAAAAAAAGAAAGAAAAAAGAAAAAAAGCTATAAAACCATGAAACATTTTACAAATGCTTCCCATTCGACCATTCTTTGATATTTTAAGTAGGCTCCGAGGCACAAATAGGAACATATGTGACTATTTTCAAGACAAAAAAATGTATTAAGTCCTCAGAAAATTATCTTCAATAGAGGACTGGTTTATCATCACCAGGGGATACATCCTCGCATGCACCTCTTCCCATGAGTCTGCCCTAAACTTTTATCCTGAATTGCAATCCATATATGAATATAAAATAAGTCATTTTAAATATCCAGTGATTATTTATAGCTCTTGACCTCTACTTAACTCTAGTTAGAAAACTTTCCCCCACTTATAGAATACTGTTGTATAAAGCAGGGGACTCTTTTTTTTTTTTTTGTTTTGTTTTGTTTTTTGTTTTTTTGAGACAGGGTTTCTCTGTATAGCCCTGGCTGTCCTGGAACTCACCCTGTAGACCAGGCTGGCCTCGAACTCAGAAATCTGCCTGCCTCTGCCTCCCGAGTGCTGGGATTAAAGGTGTGCGCCACCACGCCCAGCTTAGCAGGGCACTCTTAGAGAACAGAGGGACTCACTCACATCTCGCTTGCGCTGATCCTTCTTCAGCTGAGCGATTTCCCGGTTCCTTCGAGATTCTGTCAGCCGGGCTTTCTCCTGCTCTTCTTTCATCTGCTTCATTAGACGAACCTAAAATACGGATATACATTGTTGAATATCACTCCAGCACCAGATCCATGCAGTAGATCACACAGGTGGGAGTTCTTTTGTTCCAAATAATTTATATTGAAGCATGTGGCATCTACTCTATATTTTAGTCGATGATTGTTTCGGGTAATCTTATTTCCAACTTTTTTTTTCTTTTCTTTTCTTTCTTTTTCTTTTTTTTTTTTTTTTTTGCCAAAGTAATTAGTGCTCTACAATGCAGATTGGATACTTACTATCAGTAGCTGTGTGAGCCTGAACAAGTTATATATCCTCTGTAGGCTTTGACTTTCTCACCTACAATATCCTTGTGTACTATGAAAACTCAACAGGTTGACACCTGAAAGTGCTTATACAAGAGCGTAGTAAAGGGAACAACCTAATAGATATGGCTATTGCTACTACGGCGACTGTACAACATAATTTCCTCACGTCTTCCAACATCTCCATGTGGTTATGTAAGGAGACGACTTGATTTGGGTACACGATTAACAATAATCGATCCCTGCATAGAAACAGATGCAAGCATTCCCACAGTCCCCTGTTCCTCCGTGCTTGAGACCTTTACACCAAACTCTAGAGATTAGCTTGTGCTCTTGGTGAAGGAGAGTAAGATCGATCAGAGAGACAGACCCAGGAAGCATCTGTTCACATCTTAAACCGGCCGTAAATATTATGGGCTACTTTTGTATTGACTCAGGAACGAACCACAAGAACAGCTCTGTTCCAAGACATCCAGCCCGTGGCCATCGGAGCTGAGCAGGAGTAGTCGAGGTACCTTGGTTTTCTTCATTTCCATGACGTCTTGCTGCAGTTTCTTGAGCTGCTTTTCATACTGAGACTGGTTTTTGAGGAGCCTGGCGTGCTCCTTTTGGGCCGTCTGCAGTCGCTGCAGCTCTTTGTTCATGGCGTGGAGCTTCTTCTCATATTCGCACTTCACTTTCTTGGCCTTTTCTTCCGAGTATGACTCCACCGAGCCTGGGGGTGAGGAAGTAAACGCATTGTTTTTTTGAGACACAAGAATTTATTTAGAGACTCGGAACACCCAGTTCCTGGGACACAATGATGCCGGAGCCCTCAGAAGTCACCGCTCATTTCTGTTACGTCATGGACATTTACTAATGACTAAGGTTTTGGGCTCCAGCGCCCTGAGTAAGGATGGAGACTCTGCAGGAGACCCACCTAGGTTCTGGAGCACCTGGTCCCTCTCCAGCTGCGTGTCCCGGATCTTATGTTGGAGCATCATCAGCTTCTCCTCGTACTGCTTTTTCAGGGTCTGCAGCCGTTTCTGGCTGTTCTCCAGTTCGTCGATCAGCTTCTGCTTAATCGCAATCTCGCAGGTGATATTTGCTAAGTCGGCTTGATAGTTAGCTATCCACAGAAGAGAAGAAAAGCCCGAAAGTAGGCTGAAAGATCATCACGGCCCAAAACAAGAGTGAAAAGCTGTTATCTACATTCAAGAAGTCACTCAGCAGCCTTGTGGGAAAATTTTCTGGACATACCATAGTCTAAAAAAGATAGACTGTTCACACTGGCCAATAGCAGATACTGCGCATACTGAAGACATGTGGAAATCACATAACAACCAAATCTAGCACAGAAAGGAACAGCTCTCTTGCCTAGAGCATGCATGAGGCTAGGGTGGTCTTACAAGTCATGAAGACTGTTTTCATTGGTGAGGAAATCAAAAATATTGAGTTTTCTACTAAAACCTAAATAGCTTCCCAATATGCTTTTTCTGTCTTCGTGCTAAGGGGGCAGTACCTTTTTCATCAGATTCGGAATCTGATTCATCAGAGCTTTCTTCTCCTTCAATGTCATCCTCTTCCTCCTCGTCCTCTTCCTCCTCTTCCTCATCCTCGTGGTCACTCACTTCTTGATTCTCTTCCTAAAATGGGAAGCATTAATAGCACAGCATTGGCAAGGAAATCTCAGTAAAAGAGATGCTGGAGCACACACCACAGAAGCACAAGACTGTGTGTGTGTGTGTGTGTGTGTGTGTGTGTGTGTGTGTACACTCATGTGTGGTGTGTGTGTGTGTATGCTCATGTGTCGTGTGTGTGTGTGTGTGTGTGTGTGTGTGTCTGTGTCTGTGTGTGTCTCTGTGCATGCTTATGTGTATGTATGGTATATGTGTATGTGTCTGTGTGTGTCTCTGTGCATGTTCATGTGTGTGTGTGGTATATGTGTTGTGTCTCTCTGTATATGTGTGTGTGTCTGTGTGTGCATGCTCACGTGTGGGTGTGTGCACAAACGTTTATACATGCCAATGCCAGAGCAGGATGTTTAACATTTTCCACAATATTCCCTTCCACAGGGCCTGTCATTGAATCTAAACTTGCTCCTTTGTTCAGTCTGGCTGCTCAGCGAACTCCCAGAAACCATCTGCCCTGACACACCAGCTCGGGTTACAGGCCATGCCCAGCTTTTCCAAGGATGCCAGGGGACCCACCAAGCCACCTCCACAGACAATGGATTTTGCTTTCCTTTAGTTCAAAAATCACTTAACAGAGTTTCAGATTATTACACAATAACTGCCTTAAAAAATTCTTTATCTCTCATGGTATCCTATCTGCATGAATACACAATTTTCACAAAGTTCACAATTGAGGAGAAAAGTCCTCGGGCAAAGAGGGAACCGTGGCTATGGTAACCACCTCCCTTTTGTTCGCATAATTAAGTTAATGACTACAACTCAATTCGTGTTTATTGTCCGGTACTCACCACGTCTAGCTCATTGTTTTCTTTCTCTGAAACACCCTTTTCTTCTTTCTTCTCCTGGTCAGTGTCTGCATTATCGTCTTTCCCGGCAACACTTTAAAAAACAGAAAGAAAGAATATGAGATAAGAACAAGGGGCAAGTCTTTATTTTTTTTCCTCAGATTTTTTTTTAAATCAACAATTTGTAAAACCCAAAATGAAAAGATAATCACCCAGCTAAGCCAGGTTGCCCTGTCTGACGATTAAAGAGAACCCAATATCACCACTTGACCAACCATGTAAAAGTTTACATGACTAAAGAAAGTTTAGCTTCTAGAAATACTGACAACAGGTCCTAGAGTGAAGTATTAGATCTAAAGAGACAGCAAACTAACATCACAGGAGTAGGCAATTAATTACAACGCAGAACAATCTAAACGAAAAAGAATCCAAAACGGGAAGTTCTGACTCCCCATCTAAATTCACTGCTAGTATCTTAATCTAATTCTTGCTAGTATCCTAATAATTTTAAAGGTTCAAAGTCACCATGGCCACGGTGAGCTTGCCTCTATGGGCTGTATCCATCACTTCTGGGTTTCTTTTTGTTCCCCTGCCGCTTAGGGCGTTTGCACAGCAGAGGGTGATTTTGCGTTCTATTCTCACAGAGTTGGTCTTCGATTCCAAAACTTGTCTGAAGTTCAGGCTGCGCTCTGACTGAATAAAAAATGTCTAGGGTCTACCACAAGTTTCACCATAAAAGCCTGACGACTTCTCCAGTTGCCCGATGCCTACAGACATAACCGCACAATGATACGAGACAATAGTCAGGGCTAAAGTCACTGAGCCCTGGGAGTCTTAAGTGAAGGTGGCCGAGGACAGGGAGTGAATTTTTGAAAATCCCAATCACTCTGCTCCCTCTTGGGTTTACCATGCACGACAAACTATGCACAGAAGTTACACTTCGGCTCACTAGACTCCTGCGTTTAAGCAAAATAGCCTTAATACAACAAATCTTAAATAACCCATATGGTCTGTGTTACAGTGGAATTTTAAAATCATTAGGATTAAAAAAGAACATTCAAATAAAGCAATATTTCCAAACAAAATTCCTCTAGAAAGAGTTTTATGATTGCCACTGTTTTTGTTAGACAGTCTGCTTCATTAAAGAACTTCCTGATTGGTACTGGGGCCTATTTCTAGGTTATAAGTAAATAATTTGACCTCATTTGGGCTCTGTTATTATTAAATTCTAACATTTAACTCCAGCTCCCTATTTTACATATATTTTAATACTCAGAACAATAAGAATATAAGTGGGTTTTTTTTCCTCATAAGTAATTTCCCGTTTTTATTTGTTTACGTGATTATTTATTTGATCTGTCACTCTCACTGAACTAAAAGTCTCTTGAGAATAGATTCACATGAGTTTGGCTTATCATTCAATTAACTACCCAGGGCCTGCACACAATAAACTACACTACTGTCTATTAAATAGGTCACTCCTGCTGAGTTACATGAATACCTGGGGTTGAGTAGTCCTACGTACCTCGCGTACCTAACGTTGGAATGGGAAAGTCTGATTTGAAATAGAAAGATGCATAGAACACAGTTTGGGTTTTGGAGTGAGAAGTAAAAGCCAGTAAGAAAGGCAGTAAAGTCCAGTCAAATAAACTGCAGCAGACTTTTATGAATGCCATTAAATCACTGTACTGGAGGAAACTACACCGGGAGAAAGGTAGGAACCACTCAGAGTGAAGAGTTCTGACAAACCCAACCTCAGTAAAAGGCCAGTTACACACACTCACACACTACTGTGCTAGAGGCTGACCCAAGATTTAAGACACCAAGAGGATGTGTGGGGAAAGGGAGCACGTTTCTCATTAGGTCTCCTCCTCCTCCTCCTCCTCCTCCTCCTCCTCCTCCTCCCTGTTGTGGTCCTCCTTCTTACTGATGCCTGGTATAGTATACAATCTCTACCATAGTTGGCCCTTATATTACTGTATCTTCTGAAATCCCTTTTCTTGGAATTATGGCCACCCAACTTTATTATGGATTCTTGACTAACATACTCTCCTGCTCCCTCAAGTAGCTAATATCCAGCCTAGTGAATGCTATCGTTGACTTATATTGCAAATCATAAATTCCCTTTGCACTCTAACACAGAAAAGTCAACATCACAGCTATAGAGTAATATGCTTCTAAGAATTACAATTAGAGCTTATGCTTTAAAAGTGATACTAATAAATACTGTATCTCAGGCACTCAATTTTTCCTTTATAAATGTTAACAAATTGATATTTCAAATAGCTACCTAAAGAATAATGGACCTTAATTAAAGTTATACTTTTTACAAAATCAGGATCTTGGAAACTGGAGGGATCATAAGAAATTAGTATGTTCATCTGGCGAATAAAACAGAGATTGTGGCCTGGAGACGTTTTCCACACAGGGGACTAAGAGCAGATGTGCTGAGTCTCAGAGTGAAGCCCTCACGGCCCAGGAACTTGTTGGTACAGACAGGCAGGCTCCATCTCTGTACTACTGCATCAGATCTTCCTGTCACTGAAACAGATACTGATGGCTGAGATACAGTCCTATAACACTAAACTGCCCTCTTCTGCTGTCCCGTGGGGTCATGTGAAAGTCGGAAGCAACCTCGACTTATATCTCCATATATATTTCAAGGACTGAATAATTGATCGAGATCGAGGTCACGTGTTTCCACACATAAATTTAAAGATGCATCGTATTCTGCGCTTTCTTAATAGAAGGAATCTTGCATTTATAATTTTTTAGTTTTTCTGATAAATACATCGTCCTAAATTGACCATGCTTAGCTGAGTTCTCGTGTGAGCCACAATTAGAATCACATTCTACACATTCTAGTTACAGAACATTTTTTAAGTTATAAGGTTATAGGATATATAAGCTCAGAATCTAGACTCAACATGGCATATGGAATATAACTAAGGGGAATGTATTATAAGCTAACTTATGATTTAAGACACTTAAAGTAAATCAATCATTTAACTATTGAGAACAAGTTCTCAAGTTTCAATTTTAAATAAAAGCTTCTAGGATGACTGTGTTTGTTTTGAGACTGCTTAATCAGTTTGGTTATATGATTTGGCAACTTGTTTAGAAAACTGTATAACTAAAGGTTCTTGTACCAAACAGACGTTTACTTATTTAAATAAATAGTCATATTCGGGTATGGATCCATGATATGGATAGCAGCATCTCACTTCTAGGTTTTAAATGGAAAAAAGGGAACTGCCCACATTCCAATGTTCATAGAATACATTTGAAAAGTTAAAAAAAAAAATCTAGTTTGAAGTTCAGAAGTCCTTGTCAATCTGACTACAGAAGGCCACAGCTCCTTCTGCCTTTTTCCATTTCAATGTTTCCTAAAAGCTTACAGCAAGCAAGGAAGAGAGGCATCTGACTATGCACTGGCATTTGCTACAATAGAAAGCCAATCACTGCCCATAATTCCCACTATGCTCACGAGCGCCCCCTAGATACAGAAATGCTGATGCTTGTTTGTAAATCTGATGGTGAAGGTTTATTTACTTCTACTAAGAAGGGTTATGTGATCATCGTACTTCTGGCAGTTTATCTGAAAGTTAGTGAAATCGCTTGCATTTTAATTCAGGTAACTACAGAGTTCTTTATTCTTACAGACTTTAACTTTTCTGCGGTTTCTACAAAAGTCACTACTTTAAGGCGTACACAGCTAATCTAGTCCCAAGCAACGTACAGTTTCTATAGCACAGCTCCTTGCAAATGGAAAGTAAGTACTTCAATGTCATTTTAATATTTTTTTAAAAAAAAAAACAAAAAACAAAAAAACCTGGGAAATATTCCAACCTTCTTTCTTCTCGACCGCTTTCCTCAAGTTTCTGTAGCCTTCGAGCCACGAGGCACAGTATGGGAAGGCCAAGCCAATGAGGGGCAAACCAGACAGTAAAAGCAAAAGTGGTAAGAAGGTAAATGGCACATGAGCTCAAAGACATTAAAATAAATCTTAGAGATACCATTAAAGGACAGATACACAGTAAAAAGGCAATACATTCTCTCTGAATACACAGCAGAAAATTCATCGGATTTTAGCTAAGAAGAAAACCACAGATGATCTGTGGAAGTCACTTAACAGTAAGATGTGGTCTCCATTATGTAAGTCCTGTTGGGATGTTATTGCTATATTTAGCCAGAAATGTATCAATTTTCACGTCTTCCCCATAAGTAAAGCCTACTTTCAATAACATCCTCTCCCTTTTAAATCTTTCAAAAGACTTTTATGGTATCATGAAGAGACCTTTATTAAGTAATGCCTTTGTACCATAATGATCAAACTAATATGACATACAAGTTACTACTTTAAGAACTTGACTTTGTCTCTTCTACTATACATAAAACCATCGCTAAATCTAAACTTAAAAACTCATATGAAAATTATATGAGATGGCATTACAGACAAATGAATATGACGGTTATACGATCAATGAAAAAAAAACAATCTTGTTAATTCAAGATAAAAATCTCACAAGGTTGGGAGCAAGATTTCACTACTAAGGCAAAGGGGGGAAATAAAATGGGGACTTTAGTACTTTCCATTAGTAAGATTGTTCTTTAACCAGAATAGCAAAAACAAAACAGAACAAAAAGCAGATATAGCTTTCACACTATTAACTCAAAAGGATATTCAATATTCAAAGCTAGCGATCTTTACTCAATGGAATGTACTACATATGAATATTTGTCATGTAGACAGCATAGATGTGCTAGGCTCTGATTAAGCATATTGCAATCTATACACAGCATACTCTGTCTAGAACCCCACAAAATCCTTCTGGAATTATCCATATTTAAAATAATGAAGACATAGCTTAGTTATAAATGATTAAGTCAGTGCTCTTTTAATCTTACGATGTATGGTTTCAGGTGATTTTTATTTCTTGGGCTGTGGTTGTCTCTTACAACCTATTTATGTAGTGCTATTAGAACATGAGACTAGCAATCTGAGAAAAACAAAGTCTCCAGAGAGATGCTCACCAGGGATCAGATAGTGACTAGGAAAAGGAAAAGATCTGTGTTTCCAAAGTTTCAACCCAACACCACTAAAAAGTAGAGTGAGTCCGAAAGACCCAATGAGAGTTCTGTTTCCTGGGTCATTTAAAGCCAGATATCTAAAGGCATCAGACTAAATGTGTGAGTGGTAAATTTTGTTTATCAATATGCACAAAACAATGGGATCCCCCAGCCCCCATGTCAGTGGGACCTAGGCTTGCACTGATGTTGATGAACTACAATGCTTAAAGTATATGATATGGCTTATTGGTAAAAATCCAAATGTTCCATTATTATCATTATTATTGTTGTTGTTGCTAGAACCCTTTGTTTTATGTCTGCTTTATTTCAGGGCTGGAGTTCATTTATATTTTTAAAACAAGAATTTATATTACACAAGTCTAAAAGTTACTTAGACCTAAATGTGATTAGTGAAATGCTTTCTGCTTAGGTTTCCTTAGTGTGTGTATGTATGTGTGTGTGGGGGTTTGTCTGTATAAGTGAGTTTGTGTGTGTATGTGTGTGTGTGTAACTGTGTGCATGTGTGCATGCATGTGTGCATGTATGTGTGTGTGTGTGTGTGTGTGTGTGTGTGTGTTCACATATGTGTGGGTGTGTGTAGCTGTACAAGTGGGATGTGCCCATAGAAGTCAGAGGACACTCCCAGGAGGTAGTTTTCTCCTTCAGCTGATGGTTCTGAGCACTGAATTCAGGTCTTCGGGCTTGTGAGCAAGTGGTTTTGTATGTGTTTGTTTGCTTTGTACTGAACCATCTCAGCCCAGGTTTTCAGAAAACTCTGTAGAGCAAGACTAATTTCATCCACTTCTATGAATTCCCTGTGCAGTTCTGTGAGTCACACACCGACTCTCCAGGCTTTCATATGTGTACAGTGCAAGAAATGAACATTTCAAGCACACAATCCACCTATGTAGCATGTATGTGTTTGGCAAAGGCACAGTGGGGCATGTATGAGAAAAGTGCTCAAAGCAGCGCTCACCCAGCTGGCTTTGGAAATACCAATTGGTTTTCTCACTGCAATCTTTCACTTATCTAGCTGATTGATTATGCTCACCAATATTTTACTTTCAACCACACGCCCATGTATATGTGAAGTATATGCTTTCCTTATCTGGGTCATTTGATAAGACATTATGATTAGCATGTACAATTATCTCTAGCATACACTGTGTGAATCAGTCACAGTAGAGCAACACGAAATGACTGCTTTGTTTCCCTTATGGAGGGCGGGCGAAGTTCCAAGATAAATGAACCAGGACAAATATAACAAATATAACATAACAAGTATTTGTCCATTAGTAATCTTTATCAACAGAGAGCTTATTATTACAAAAGGGATCTGAACCAGAAGTACTAAGTACCTGTAGCCACTATAAAAAATATAGAAAACATTTTATTAGGATCCCTATTTATATTTTTGTGGTTGTTTGCAGATGCTTGGCCTACGGAGTGGCACTATTAGGGAGGTGTGGCCTTGTTGGAAGAAATGTGTCACTGTCAAGGTGAGCTTAGAGACCCTCTTCCTAGCTGCCAGGAGGCTAGTCTTCTCTTAGTGGCCTCTAGATGAAGATGTAGAACGCTCAGCTCCATCTGCACCATACCTGCATGGATACTGCCATGTTCCTGCCTTGATAATGGACTAAACCTCTGAACTTGTAAGCCAGCCCCAATTAAATGTTGCCCTCATAAGAGTTGTCTTGGTCACGGTATCTGTTTACCACAGTCAAACCCTAGCTCAGACATTTTTCATATTTCATATTTAACAAGTTACTAATGTATTATCTAAATTTCATTTAAAATGGAAAGGACAGACTCAATTCATGACCTTGAAAAACACACTCCTACTGTTGGTTGCTTACTAATGAACACAAAGGCCCTTAAAAACAAGTCACGCCATCTCCCAAAGTGAATTTGGCAAGTAAACCACAAGCCCGGAGAAAACACCTCATGTTCATTCATGCTCATCTCCACAGTCCTATGGTCCTTATTGTAATGCAGCTGCCCTCTGTCATGGAAAGCTAGGCATGACCTCGGTCCTACTGTAGCTGCCATGGACATGAGCAGTACCTGTGAAAACATGACTAGCTCAAGAACCCAATGCCCCCTAGTCAGCTTGTAACTTGTTCTAATTATTTTTATCTATTCTTTTCTACCTTAAAGACACAAGGCCGAGTTAGCCTAACAGATTTAAGTGTCCAATAACTTTATCAACTGACCGTTCAAGGAAGAAATGTCTTGTTTTCTAAATACATTTTTAAGTAAACTGAACAAAAGAGCCGGTAAAAAGTCTATAATGTTCCAGAGACTCCCTGTAACAAGACAGCGGAAAAGAAGACAGCTTGGCCTCCCTTTGAATAACTAGCTAGACACAAGGTTTAAATTGAGTTTCAGTGGCAGGTTCAAATATATTCTTTGTAAGTAACTGGATGGTATTATAGAATCAATAGATAAATATGTAAGTAATTTGAGTATTTAACCACTCACACATTACAAATGGTCAAGTTTTCAATTTTTCCCTTTTCTTTTCCCAGCTGACTTTGGGGGGGAAACTTTATCAGATGCAGGCGGCCCATCGCAGTGGTGGAAGGCTAAACAATTCCCTGAGAGATTCAGAGAACCTGAAATAACAGGAAGGAATTTTGTGTAATCCAATTAGACCCCTGCAGGGAATATTTAGAGACCGAATGATATTCCGTTGGATTAGTCAGCCTTTAGGTAATTTATTGCGGAGCAGGGTTAGAGCACCTTGGAGACTACGCAGCTCTATTAGGAAAAGGGAAAAGTGAAGGACACGCTGTTGTTACTAACAATGGGACACGGAAGCTTCACATGAAAGCAAGATGAATGGAATGCAAAAGCAGCAACGTGAAACAACAACATAAACTCTAATTATTGTCATAGTCTAGGTACTACTCATTACTACATGCTTAAAGTTAAACTTAGTTTTCTTATATATATGTAGAGATAAACCATTACAAAGTCTATAATTGTAAGCTAACTTAAATAATTTCTCATGTATTCATAACTGAATGACAGGACTGTATACCTACTGCCACTACAAATCAAACGTCGTGAAAAAGAAAGGCGTTCAGTTATATAATACTACCTTTTCTTCTTCTTCTTCTCTTTCCGTTTTAGCTTCTCCAAGTCTTTCTTTGCTAGATCTATAATTTCGATAGTCTCCTTGTCTGAAGACAGTATAGTAGGCGAGAAAGCTGAGGAGGCACTGAAGTAAGGAGATCTCGCCGTGGCTCTGGTCAAGTTCTTCCGAAGGTTCTCGTTCACTGCTTCACTTTCTAATAATTTTGCCCTAATGGGAAGAGAATATATATGTATATATCTTTAAGCAGGAACAATTTTTATTACAGTAGAACATTTTTAAAAATCACTACACTGGCATCTCTAAGTTGACTTTGGAGCACTGAGCTCTGGGACACTGCTGTCCAAACCATCAGCACCGGGGGCATAGGAAACACATCCACCTTAGCCTAGATGCCATATCTTTCTATACTGTCAATGTAGAGCAAAGCCTGGACCTGTCAAAATGAAGGCAAAAGTACATGAAAATATAATAAACCACCGCCCCGAAATATGTACTTTAGACTCTACTACGTAACAAACAGCAATTGATAGAAGTTATTTGGTTTTATTTCCAAGGCTTGCATGCATTTAGTAGGGGCTGAAACCTTAAGGGCTCATTTCCATAGACTGCAGCACAAGAGGAAAAGCTGCTTTTCTCTAGGCTAGAGAGAGAATGTGTCTTTATCCCTCTCTTTGCACTCCCTGTGTGTGGAACATACAAACACACATGCTGTTGCTGTGTTATACTGATGAAAGGGAGAAAGTATTTGATGTCCCAGGCAAAGAGCAGCATCCTGGCTTAGATTTCATCAGCTACTCACTAGATCTGGCCTGATTATCAGTCTCTAAAAGCCCTGACTCTTCCCCATGTAAAACAGGGATAAAAATATTTTCCATGGGGTTGCTATGAGAACCATTTATGCAATGAGCTTAAAACTTGCCCAAACATAACTATCATTAAAAATAATAGCAATTCTTATAAAAATTAGAAATGTCATTATCTAACAGTAGTAAAATAAATTAATTATAAACACAAGGTAGTGCTATAGAGTCCTGAAAATAAATCAGCAGAAAAATGCTTAACATTCAAAGAGAAATGTCCATGACACACTCCTGTATTTCAAAGAACAGATAAGTGACAGACACGCTGTTATGAAAATGTATTCCTGAGAATAACTGAAGGCATAAAGCAAAGCATGCCGTTTAGTTCTCAACTCTGGAAACAGTAGAAATTTAACAATTTTCTTTTCTTTTTTCTTTCTTGACATGTTTATTTTTTTTAATTAGGTATTTTCTTTATTTACATTTCAAATGTTATCCCCTTTTCCAGTTTCCCCTCCATAACACCCCTGTCCCAGCCTTCCTCCCCCTGCTTCTGTGAGGGTGCTCACCCACCCACCCACCTTACCACCCTGGCATTCCCCTATGCTGTTCACAGGACCAAGGGCCTCTCCTCCCACTGCTGCCAGATACAGCCATCCTCCACTACATATGCAGCTGGAGCCATGGGTCCCTCCATGTGTACTCTTTGGTTGGTGGTTTAGTCCCTGGGAGCTCTGGTTGGGGGGGGGGGGCTGGTTGGTTGATATTGTTGTTCCTCCTATGGGGTTGCAAACCCCTTCAGCTTCTTCAGTCCTTCCCCTAACGCTTCCATTGGGGTCTATTCTCTTCCTTCAACAAAAGTTTTAATATCTCCAAATTCAAATGGTGATGGATTCATTTTATTAAAAGGCCACTCCTATGATTTCATAACTTGAAAAATAAGATTTAAAATAAATACCCAAGTTGTGATACATTCAGATCTTTCGGATTAATTTTGCTTGGCTTAAGGAGTTGGGAATAAATCTTCATGAGAATCAACTTTGACAGTAGTATGGATTAAAAAGGGATTAGCAGGTGAAAACAGAGCTTGCGACGTTGGGCTACGTCATGTGACACTCTGGACCTACTGATTAAGAATCTCTGAGCCTCTGTTTCACTCAAGCCCATACTAACTTTGTGAGAGGCTTGCAAGCGTTCTCTTTTCTTATAGACTAACACACTAAAACCCAGAGATGCCAGGAAGTAAAGATGTCAGGGAAAAACAACCTAAACGTCAACCCAGACACTCCCATTTTACGGATGGTTCAATATGCCAGCTATTCTTACATGGCGCATTATAAACCTGGGACTCTAGGACACTACTCTTCAGGGCTGGGACCCATCTAATTAAAGAGCCACCAAAGCAATGTCAAAGTTGGGAATCTGAAACTAAGTATTAACCCGTACTGGGTGTGACAGTTGACTGAACGTGGCCTATGAGTCATCTCTGTCCTATAAAAGCCTCAAGGAAAAGCCTTAACTGTGAACATGAAGGTATAACTTTTAGTCGCTAGGGGTGGGAATTACGCTGGCGGTTTCCTAGGATATAATGAAGCAGTCATGCCACTTGGCCCAATGGCAAGATCAAGGTTGGCATGCAGCTTTAGAATAACAGGGTGGAGGAGAGGAAGCAGACCACAGCACCCGAAAACACGAGCTGCAGCAAGCACTGGCCAGACACCAGGGAGGAAAGGAGCTGAAGAGCGGCTGCCCACAAATGGAGGAGGGCGTTCAGAAACTAAGAGAGCCGCTGTTTCTCCGGGCAAAGTAAATAGAGGTCTACACTGTGAGGAGAGATCAGTCTAGAATAAATTCTATTCTAGACAGATCAGGGAGGAGCACTCCCGGTCAGAGCAGAAACTGACTGTTTAAGCCGGATACTGTGCAGAACTAGGACACAATACCTAAAGACCTTTGTCACATGGTTCGGTATTAAACTATTAAACTAACTCACTCTCTCTCTCTCTCTCTCTCTCTCTCTCTCTCTCTCTCTCTCACACACACACACACATTAAAGTTATAATCAATAATAACTTTATTGCTATGTCACAGCATCTTCAAAAACGACTTTGTTAGGGCAGAAAGTAGGGAAAGTACTTGTCACTGAGAATAGCCTAGGGACAAAGGGGTACAAAGAACACAAATTCAAGACATGGAATTGTGAGGATAGACATGAGGGGTCCACATGGCTGAACTGGGGGGTTCTACCCCTTGAGGAATAACAAAGCATCAGAGAGGACCATGGAAACTAAAAATCTTCCAGCTGTATTTAATGTCCCTGTCCTGCGTCACCTTCCTATAACTCCCCAGTCTTTTCTTCTGCAGCTTTCTCCACATCCATAGACTATAGATAGACTTTTTTATCATACTAAATTATGACACTTCAATTTCCTGCATATGTCTAGTTACAATGCTCTACTGGACTGTGGCCTCTTTATGCTATGCCTGTCTCAGTGGTTATGAGCACTGACTGCTCCTCCAGAGGTCATGGGTTCAATTCCCAGCAACCACAGAGTGGCCCACAGCCATCTGTAAGAGGGTGGTTGTGGCACCCTCTTCTGATGCTCTGAAGACAGCAACAGTGTACTCATATGAATAATAAATTTTTAAAAAATCTTTTAAAAATATCCATTAGTTTAGATTGTAAAAGTTGACTACATGGAAAAATCCAAAGCCAGTATGGTTGACTTAAAAAAAAAAAAAGCAGGAAGGAATAGAAAGTTCAAAAGGTTAAAGCTGATTCAGAGACTTGGATCTGTTTCCAGGTGATGGGAAAAGATCCACGGGCATGAAAAGGTTAAGGATGAAATCACCAGCATCGGGTAGGCCTGCCTGTCCTATACTTTGGGTTTGGTGATGTCCAATAAAGATCTAGCAATAACAGTAAGAGAAGAAATGGAAAGGGAACATGGGAAAGGAGACAGGGAAAATTAGCTTTGGAATATGATGCCGTGGGAAAGCCAAGTATCTGGTCCTCTAAAGTTAATACAACCACAGGTCCCAAATAGCAATACTGATAGCTCCTGAATATTCAGCCCAGCACACAGGAATATTCTGAACATTACAAAATCTGATATGCATTACATGTTATAGAAAACTATACCTGAGGTCTTCAATTTCTTTGATATAACTATGAATCATATTACTGATCTCTTCGTTCCCTTCACCTGCAAGATAAAATAGGAAATGGACATTTTATTTTAAAACAAAGACTCCAGCATTGGAAGTATAGCTCACTGGCTTAGCACTTGCCTGGCCCTGTGTGAGGCCCTAGTTTGGAAAGTTAGTATCCAAATAAAAACACAATTCCTACAACAAATTTCCTACCTTGAATTACATGAACCCAGATCGTGAAGAAAAATATTGCAAAGGGCACATGTTTTGTTTATGTAGGAATTTATTGATTTTTAAAATTAGGTATTTAACTTAAAATTATAAGTTTTATATATATATATATATATATATATATATATATATATATATATATATATATATATATATCTCAAAGCTCAACATTTCAATTCCAACTATTTAGAGTAAATAATCAACACAAAGGGTGTGTCATATCCTTCAGAAGTTAATCTCCCACTGACCCCACCCTAAACACGTACCTGCTCGGGCAAGAACTTGGTTGGCCTGCTCACTGACAAGCTGCGTGATTCTGGCCCTCAGTGCATCAACGGTCTCCTGCATGGCTTTTATTCTTACACGCAGATTATTATTTTCCGTCTGCAGCATAGCATTCTCATGAAACATGTCATTGATGCTTTCCACGCCTTCCTCGTCAATTATTCTTTTACCCTTGAAAAGAACCACACACACACACACACCCCCATTGGTTAATACAGGCCTTAAGTACACAAGAGTTTTCTTTAAGGACAACCCCAAGATCACACAGTTCTAGAACCAGCAGCCTTTTTATCCTCCCAGGCCCAAGGCAAAAAAACCCATTTCCTTGGCCTTCAATCTTTCACGGTGCATTAGCCAGGAGAATTATAGATTGAGTAAGGAGCCTTTTGAAGAATTCTAGACAGTCTGACCTCCCGAAGACTACCTCCAAAGCAAATACATGCAGCCACTCCAACAAGTCAAGACTGCGTTCACGACCCAGGCCTTCAGTCAGTCAGAGAACGCAGTCGCTGCTTTTAGCTTACGGTTTTGTATTCCATGAGCTCCATCTGAAGGCGCGTGATCTCGCTCCGCAGCGCGTTGATTTGCTGACTGGCTCTGTCTTGATTGACCATCACCTTGTTCTTGATATTTCTCGCTCGATTGGCGTACTTCAGAGTGTTTAACGTCTCCATGAAATCCCTGTCTGAAGGGCTGACGCATGCTATCATGATGGTTTGGCTGAAAGTTACAAATAGCGGTTCGTTGTACAAATGAAAGCCAGTTCTGAAATGCACATTTTTCAAGTTCCTACCATTTACATAGCATCTTCCTTCGAAGATCATAAAAGACTGATGTTACTAACTTACCAATAAAGTCAACATTAAAAGCCTTCATGATTTAAGACCATCTTAACAGAAGGATTTTGTTAACTTAGGTAAGATAGGAGAGAAAGAATATATATTATGTTGATTCATAATACCTTGAGAATGTATGAGCACATACATTTTTTATATTTTTAATTAGATATGTTCTTTATTTACAGTTCAAATGTTATCCCCTTTCCTAGTTTTCTCTTCGAAAATCCCCTATCCCCTCCCACCTCCCCGCTGCTCCCCAACCCACCCACTCCCGCTTCCTGGCCCTGACATTCATACTGGGCCATAGAACCTTCACAAAACCAATTGATCAACAAAATCAACCTTCCCATTGATGACCGATTAGGACACCCTCTGCTCCATATACAACTAGAGACACGAGTCCCACCATGTGTTTTCTTTGGTTGGTCGTTTAGTCCCAGAGAGCTCTGGGGGTACTGGTTAGTTCATATTGTTGTTCCTCCTATAGGGTTGCAAACTCCTTCAGCTCCTTGGGTACTTTCTCTAGCTCCTTCATTGGGGTCCCTGGGCTCGGTCAAATGGATGACTGTGAGCATCCACTTCTATATTTGCAAGGCACTGGCATAGCCACAGTGGAGACAGCTACATCAGGCTCCTTTCAGCAAGCACTTGCTGGCATCTGCAATAGTGTCTGGGTTTGGTGGTGAGCGCATACATTTATCTCTGGATACTATGTAAACTTTTTTTTAATTATTAGATATTTTCTTTATTTACATTTCAAATGCTATCCCGAAAGTTCCCTATACCCTGTAAACTTAAAAAAAAAAAAGATTTATTCATTTTATTCATCTGAGTACACTCAGACACACCAGAAGTGGGCATCAGATCCCTTTACAAATGGTTGTGAGCCACCGTGTGGTTGCTGGGAATTGAACTCAGGACCTCTGGAAGAGCAGTCACTGCTCTTAACCGCTGAGCCATCTCTCCAGCCCCCTATGTAAACTTTTTGAGGAAGGGCACACAATAATTCTATTATCACTTTAACAATAAATATGGCATGTTGAAAATAAACTTTTTTGACTATTTAAGGCTTTATTTTTTTGAAAAAAAATTTCATTCAAGTATGAGGGCTGGAAAGACGGCTTCACGGCTAAGAATACTGGCTGCTCTGGCAGAGGGCCAAGATTCAATTCCTAGCACCCACATATCAGCTCACAATCCTCTGTCACTCTTATCCCAAGGGATCCAATACCATCTTCTGGCCCTCCAGGGGCACTGCAACCAAATGGCAATCAGGCATACATGCAGGCACCCCACACATACACATAGAAAATAAATTTAAATTTTTTAAAATTGTTTTTAAAAATTCTTCCTTTCCACTGACATTTTGGCTCGATTCAGCTATGACTCTCATTCAAAATGCAATCAGATTCAAACAAAAGAAGCATATAGTATCTGCCGACTTTTCACAGTAGTAAACCATCATTTGTGGTTGGCTACTCAGTTTGTTATTTGACTTCTGACCAGACTACACAGGAAAAGAACGGAAATACGAGACATGTTAAACTGACTCATCAAAATAGAATAGTCAAATGCTTATATACCCCAGCTATTATGTCTGTCAACGAACCACATGAAGGTTGTCCTGGACACTTGCAATCCAATTTGACATGATATAAGAAGAGTCTAGTGCTGGCACTCTTTCTCTAACTCCTGATCAACCACTAAGTGGACAGCACTCCTTGCCACAGGCTCCGACTGCCATAGCGTTCTGCCTCATGACACAATGCTGCGCCAACGTAGGCCGATACCTTTGCAATGGTTCAAGCTTCTGTCTTCCGTAGAAGCCTTGCAGCTTACGGTATCCTCATGAAATGCAACTATTTATAGGGAAGCACGCCGGAAACCCGAGGCCAGACAATGTGAGTGTATTGATTTGTGTTTTAATGCCACTGTTTCTTGGCATTGATGTCACTGCCAGTTTAAATGGAAATGGCTCAGTCAGTAATGTGCTTCCCACACAAGAATAAGGGACTAAATTTAGACACCCCAGCAGCCACTTCAACGGACTTGCAATCTCGGCACTAAAGTGGTAAGCAATTGAGCAAAATGCTCACATCCATCTCTGGATGCACCCAAACTCAGGAAAACATGAACATAATTAACATATCAAACCTTCATTTAAAGACCCAGTTCACCCACCCTGGTAGGAAGGTAAGGGCAATTGACCCTAATCAGTAATTGCCTTAACGGTTTCCCTCCCCCGGGAATCTCAGCTGTGTCCTACTGAGCCTTCTTCGAAGGATGTTCCCAGTTGTTGAGGAAGCCGAAGCTGATGCAGGATAGCAAGTACAAAGCAACCTGAGCCGCCATGAGACCTTATCTCAAAAATACAGCAAATAAAAAGGTCGTGTTCTAGAGCGTCTCTCCTTTTACTCTCTCTCTGTCTCTCTCTCTTTTCGAGTCAGGGTCTCACTGTATGTCCCTGGATGACCTGGAACTCAGCTTTGTAGCTGGCCTCGAACTTACAGAGATCCACTCTTGTCTGCCTCCAGAGTGTGAGGATTAACGGGATGCGCTACCACAGAAGGCTCTCCTATGAGCTCTTACTCATTCCTTCCTGTCTCTGCTCGTACTACCTTTGAGCATTCTGTCAGCGAACACTCCGCTCGGCTGGACCTTTCCTCTGCTCCCTGCACCATTAGAATGCTTCCCTCTTATCCAGTACACGATTGCTGTTATTCCCTTCATACAAACATTTTCCATACTTCAGACACTAAAGGCCTGAATGGGAAGGCCTATAAGTTTAATTCTTCAAGGTACTTCCAAATATGTAGCACGGTATTTTGATGCACCTTAGTTCTCAAAAACGCTGTTGTATTATATAAATAGATGCATAAGTATGTATGATGTACACATGCTTTGGAGAGATCATTAAATTAAGACAATTTGTGCCTCTCTAGCTATGATCTGATAATGAAAATATAGTAGGCAATTGAAAGTAAGGACCGATGGGATGCTGACTAGAGGACGCCTAGTGTATAAGTGTGGTCTGCATGCAGCACCGCTCTGCAAAGCACTTACTACACTCCGATGTTACAAACGGTAAGGACCGAGATTTGAGCGTGAGCGTGTGTAGCACCTGAACCTCCTGTCACCAATGAACTCATCTCACTGACAACAGTAAAGACCAGCACAAATCCATGCGGTGAGTCATGCATAGGGCAAACGGAGGACAGTTACGGATGGTAGTGGTCAACTAGGAACTGGAAGGCAGGAAGGCTTGCATTTCACAAATATTTTGAAAAGCACTAAGACCGGGAACTAATTAAGTAGGAACTATGAAAAGTCGGGAAGGAGAGGAGCTGGCTAGCATTGAGCAAGGAAGGGAAAAATACCCTATATTAAACAAAACTC
This sequence comes from Mus musculus, assembly GCF_000001635.26. Classification (NCBI taxonomy): domain Eukaryota; kingdom Metazoa; phylum Chordata; class Mammalia; order Rodentia; family Muridae; genus Mus; species Mus musculus. The sequence goes on from NC_000081.6 coordinate 90,989,496, forward strand.
AAAGGTATATGTCTCAAGAACTAGTTTGCTCTAAGCAAACATCAAAAAATGTTTACTTTTATAATTCTATTTTTAAAGAAGATACCGTTAACTTAGAAGAAACTATTGGTAATATGGTGATCTGTTTCTCTCAGGTGTGCAGTATAGCATACCATAACAATACATGTGGAATACATATTATACTTTAGAAATATAATTGGTTTTACTTATGCTTTATGTTTTTCACCATTTCCACATTTTGGGCATGAATTTTTAAGCTGTAATATACAGTATAATTATATGTCTAATTATATATAATTAAAATATATAAAAGCTGGTTTATTGAAAATTGTAACTCTAAATTATATAAATATGTGATACTTAAACCTTAGCCTATTTTTTGTTTATGTGTGATTGGTACCCGCTACAAAAAGAGACGTGGAGCTCTTTTACGTCACAAAATTTAAATAAAGTACAATGTTTTTGAACTAGGTGCTCAATCCTGAAAGCTTAGGCAGAAATCGATGTGCGGTAAGGTTAGAATCAGAAAGGGTCGTCTCCTCTAAGGGCGACTCGTCATTAGAAAACAGGTAAGGAGCCACTGGAGGATCCTCAACAAGCAGGCAAGCACCAGCCACAGTGAGAACAGCCCAGCACGCTTGCAGAACAAACAACCTCTCAAGGGGGTAAAATATTCAAACTATATAAATGTGTAAGGGGCAGACATGCATCTGATCTGCCTCGTTTCACAGTTCAAGTTATAGAATTGTACCTTTAAAGGAACACAGGGCTGAGGGCTGAGTGTGGTGGGGCACACCTTTAACCCCAGCCCTTGGGAGGCGGGGGCAAGTAGATCTCTGTGAGCTCAAGGTCAGCCTTGGTCTAACATAGGAAGTCTCAGGGCAGCCAGGGCTATACAGAAAGACCCTGTCTCAAAAGCAAAAAAGGAAAACAAAAGAAAGAAAGAAAGAAAGAAAGAAAGAGAGAGAGGGAGGGAGGGAGGGAGGGAGGGAGGGAGGGAGGGAGGGAAGGAAGGAAGGAAGGAAGGAAGGAAGGAAGGAAGGAAGGAAGGAAGGGGGAGGGGGAGGGGGAGGGGGAGGGGGAGGGGGAGGGGGAGGGAAGGGAAGGGAAGGGAAGGGAAGGGAAGGGAAGGGAAGGGAAGGGAAGGAAGGAAATTAGAAAATGTTCATTGGGCTCAAAAACAATTTTTACTTTGTTATGAAACTAGATTGATCCTGAAAAACATACGGAAAATACTAAAAACAGGTTTTAAAATATGCAACAAAGGAAGCCATATTGCATTCAAACATGCAATACATCTAAAGAGAAAGAAGACCATGCCAAGATTACATAAAAGGAAGAGATATTTTAAAACGCTGCTGGATTACACAGATCTTTTTCTAAGGCAAACTGATTTTAAACCTAAATTCAAAATTATTCAAAAGTCTTTTTTAAAAAATTGCAGTCCAAAAAGAGACGTAATTCCCAGATTGTTCATTGTGTGGCCTCTACTCAATAAACATGACTTTTAGACCACTAAAAGCATAATCAAGGAAATGTGCGGAGCGTGTTTAACTTGTTGAAATAGGCTATGAATGAATTCAAATGCCAAAAACCCAAAAGTTTCCATTTACACAGTCAATGGAGGAGAAAGAAGGGACTGTGTAGCAGAAGGAAATGTTTAGCCATGAAGTCCTCCAGTGCAAAGGGTTAGAGGGTAAGAGAGCACAGAATCCAACAGCTCGTCAGCAAACGCCCTGCATTTTATCCAACTGACATTTTCTGACAACTTTTCCAGCATAACAAAACAAGTTCCGACCTTAGACTTTGTGAGAAACTGTCAATAATATTTAAACGACTTTGTGGTAATTTAGAAGGTTTCATTTATTACCAACAAAATTCTTGTGGCCTCTCCTGTATGCAAATGAGAAGCTACACTACTGTAGAACAAGCATGTATTGCTGATTTCCTTTAAAACTTATACGGTGTTCAATAAATCACCAAACTTTCCCAACTTTAACTCGTCAATAAAATAGTAATATCAGCACTACCCAAAGAATATTATAAGTACTACCAGAATTATTATGTATAAAATGATTTACACATTTTAGGTATCTGTCACTTTTTTGCCCTATTCATTTGCTTTAAAATAAAAGCAGTTCTTATAAATCATCTTACAGATAACACCTTAAAAATTGTATGCAATCTAAACCTAGAACACGGATGAACACATACCTGTTACCCCCAAGGGAATCCTGCAAGAGTCTTGTCAGCTTAGAGTCTCTGTAAGGGACATGGGTGGCTCTCTTGCTCTTGTCCCCCAAGGCGCTGATTACATTCCCAAGAGCCAACTGACAGAGAAAAGGAGAGAGGGGAAAATCATATGCTTATTAACTAGAGCGCTTTTAACTAATAAGGACAGCCTGTAGGAAACAAGATAAAAATTAAGAACCCCGTGTTTGGATTTAATTCACATTTGTATTTCCAAATACAAGTAAGCTCAGTAACACATGTGTTACTCATAGCCCTTAGAGTCCAGAGATTTTCCCTTAAAACAGAAATGTTTAAAGACTGACTAAGTCTGACCATGCCTGGAGCTCAGGTTACATCTTCAGGGAACTACTCATTCGTATTATGAGTTTTTCTCAATTTAAATCAAACGTTTAGCAAGTCCCCAGCTCCTTGAAAGTTTCCTGCTATAATACAAATGGTCTATGTGGCTAATACTTCTCATAGCCACAAGGAAAATATTAGTGTCATTTCCCTGAGCAAGGATTCACTACACAAGTAATACTTTAGAAATATATATATATATATATATATATATATATATATATATATATATATGACATGATATGTGTTCAATATCCAACGTTATAAAAGGTAAATCATTAATATCTCTATAGCTATACTTTCCTGCCGTGAACGGGCTGGACTCCACGAGGAACGCATTCCCCACACTAATCATATCAGCTTTCAGTCACGAGACAACCAGAAACACGGACTGTCAGGGCCAAGTCACCATCCAGCAAGTGGCATGAGTCATACTGTATCTCGGCCTCTTTTTCCAGAATCTACGGAATTCAGTACTGGCCACACCAAAGTTCAACAGCCTCGACGGGAAATTGAGCAATGGATTTTGTCCCTTTCGGGACACGTGTCCTAATCCATCCGAGACAACATTCAAAGTGTAGGGCTCAGGCCTGACTACGAGGGAGCCTGTCCATGAGGGCCTTGATATTGGGAGATTAGGGTCTCTCTAATAAGCTTCACTGGACAGTTCCTAACAGAAATGTAATCATACTGGGATCAATGGGCACTGGTTAAAAACAAACAAACAAAACCCCTAAAGTTTGGAGGTCCCACTGCAGGACAAGAAGGGTCCAAGTAGAAGCATATGACCAGGTGTCACCATTACAGGAATTTAGCAGTGCTGTTCCTTACACGGGAACAGATGTCTAATACTATAATGAGGAGAGCAAGAAGGAAAGGCATGCAAAAGAGTGTTCTAAAATATTTTCTTGCACATAATGAAACCTTCTGCTAACTCAACCACAAGGCGTTTGCCTATCAAAATACCACTAGGTGGCAGAGCATTAAAGTTAATTCCTAATACAAACTATTTTGTAAAAAAAAAAAAAAAATGGATAAATCTCTGGACTCTGGACAAAATTCCAACAAAATAGATCAGACTCTGAGATACAAAGACATAATAAAAATAAACTGTTAAAAAGCTTTCCAATGATCCACACAGTCAATAAAACCAGTGTCACAAAATGTCAACCAAGGTGACCTTTGTGTCTTGTCCAAGGAAATACTTAACTTTAAGGGCTTGCTTTGAATGTATGTTTTCAAGTGTGGAAAGAAGTTTAAAAACATTGTTCCCATCTGTCAGCTTTTGCACATACTAGAAAGGTTGAGCGAGCCAAACTAAGACATAAGAAAGCCCGCGACGTGGGGGTGGGATAACAGACAGTGTGGTCAGAAGGTCAATGTATTACTGTTGCTTTAGCCTTCAAGACAGTGAGGATTTCCATGAGATATATTGTGAATACAGTAGAGAAAAGGAAGCTGGCCCTGATAATGTATGTCTATAACTCCAGGATGGCAAAGTCTGAGGCAGGAGAATCATTGTGAGGCGAGCCTGCACTACTTAATGATCACCAAACCAACCAAGCTAAACAGAGAGGGACAGCAGAGAGGGCACGTGTCTCTTGTGGTCTTACAAGCCCGCAGTTGATGGAAATGCCCTCTTTTGCTCTCTCGCCTGTAGCTCCGGTTCTCTTCAGTCTTTCCGATCCCGCCAGATCAACAAAGTGAAACTTCGCCGTCAGCGTCTCAAACTCATTCATTGGCGACGATTCGGAGATCAGCTTATTATCAGTTGCGTTCTCCTGGGATGGCGGAAGATAATCGAAGATTCCTCATTAATGTGACATCAAACACCCTGTAACCTTGTCCACATCTGCCCCCTTGCACAGCTGGAGAAACAGTGGCATAGCCATGCAAGCATAAATGAAAACATCAGAGAAAAAGTTTGGACAGCAATCTCCAGCTGTACTGAACTAAGGCTCTGCTGATGAAGGAAAATAGACAAAACAGCCCTAACCACAAAGAGCCTAGAGGATGACCCCTCCACTTGGTCATAACAAACAGATATTCAGTATTTTTGTTTGTTTTCCAAAGTCTTACACAATTGGTCAGCTTCCTTTAAATAAATAACAACAACAACAACAAAAGGAAACTAAGAGGAAGAAAAAAAATCAAATAAAATCAAATAAAACTGGATCAAACGCCTCTCCAGAGGTGCATAGGATGTACTGATCTAAAGGCAAAATGTTTAAGAAACAAGAAAAATGAACTCACAGCATCTGTTTGGGGACACACTCTGGTTTGACACACGTGAATGGTAAAGATGGCGTGTGAACGAGAGCTCTGTACGTTCATCTGGGTGCTGGCCGTGGTGCGCGAGAGAGCGCCCAGCTTCAGACACTGCATCATCTGCAACGGGGAAGAGAAGCTTCACTTGACACACAGGCACCAGCCAACCTTCTGGCTGAGCTGCCGGCTAAAACCCACTGTGCTGACGGACATAAAGGAAGATCTCTCATCCTATCTTTTTGTTATAGGCCCATCTCAGCTGAACTTCTCAGTACAATGGTGCACTCTCCTTTTTTTTTTTTTTTTTTTTGACTAGGAGAAAACACTAAGTCCCATTGTCCGTCCTATGCTGACATTTACAGCTTCCACTCCAAACTGTTACAGTAGAAGGCTTTGGGACGACGGACTCCACAGTAATCCGAATCAGTTAGGCGTCCCTGTTTGAGTTTTTTCTTCTCATTTTTTTTAAGATTATTATTTTTTTCTTAAATGCGTCCCTATAAAAGCCAAGACACAATCCTAAACCTCACGAGCAAAGAACGAATGGATTACAACCTCGTACTTCAGCACAGTTTAGCCCTCTGTAGCTCTGGCATGTGAGCTGTACACACACTGCACCCAACTTCAGACATCATCTGCCAAGGATGACGGCCTCTCTCGGTGTTGTTATGGTAAAGAATTAGCAAGACACAAACGTTATGCTAAGGAGTTAGCAACAGTATTCCATTAAATTCATTTTGGCATCAATTCATATGTCAGTGTGTGTGCACACGCGTCAGACATAGTACATGCATAGGATCAGACAGCAACATTTGGAAGTTTGGGGATTGGTTTTCCTTCCATCATGTGGGCACCAGGTTCCTGACACATCTTGCTAGGACTCTCATACTTTTATCATGATGTTCTTTTAGGGGGGGAAAAAGCACAAAGAAGGCACCTGACACATCTTGCTAGGACTCTCATACTTTTATAATGATGTTCTTTTAGGGGGGGAAAAAGCACAAAGAAGGCAGACAAGATTTTTAACTCCGTTGTACTGAACGAAAGCCATTTTACGTATTTATCTTGAGTTCTATCAGTAATGACAATTTTGAAAGCCCCTACGCTCTGTTTTAACAACACAGTCACCTCCGGTTCTGTATTCACAGTGCGTGTTGTGACGCCCACAGTATAAATTCCTCCAGTTGAATCTTCATGAATTCTTATATTTGATTTTTTATTTTTTGCATCAATATCCCGAGTGGTATCAAACAAGTCAAGGACCTCTTCATTATAGAGCTGTGGAAAAGACACATTAAATGGTTAATTCTGTCGAAGTGGTTCTGTGAGCCTCTGACATGCTTCAGGGTATCTTCAATACACTCGACAGCCCTCAAAATGACAGCTATTTCTTCATATAGCTATGAATTAGTATATGATCACACATTTATGAGTACTGAAGGGAATGTCAGATTTAGCTATAAAAATAAAGAGGAAATGACGTAATCGTAACAAACAACCCAGGCACAAAAGCTAAGATGACCTATGACCACTCCGCAAGACAGAAGCAAAGACAAATAGGCAAGCTTGAGCCAGTACGGCTCAGATGCAGGCAAAGCCAAAGGTTAGGGCAGAGATACTTTCTATTTGGGGGAGAAGGTTGGGGTTGGGGTATTGGGTGTGAGGTCTCATTAGAAGTAGCCCTGGCTGCCTGGGACTTTCTGTAGATCAGGCTGTCCTAGGAGGGTGGGGTGTGTCACTGAGTATCCCGAGCAGGCTGCCCTTGAACTCACAGAGGCCCTACCTCAGCATTTCAGATGCTGAGATTAAAGAAAAAGCTCGGAGATGTTAAGAATTTTCAACGTTTTACAATTTCACCCTAAAACTGTATTTCTTTTTCCTTTTATACTTATCCTGTTCGGTGCGTTTAAAGACTTTACTAATTCTTTTCTCATTCATTAATGTAAAAAAAAAGATAAGTTCTATTGCGACACTTCACATATGTATACAATGTAGTTCAGGCAAATATTCACCTGCTTTCTCCTTCCCCTCCCCCCTCCCCTCTCCCTCACTTCTATTTCAAAGCCTTCCCTTCCTTTTTATTTATTTATTTTTTTGCTTTGTTTTGTTGTTGTTTTTGTTGTTGTTTGTTTAACAAATACAAAAGGAACTCTGTTATTCTATCTTTGTGGGTCTGGCTTATTCCACACAACATGATGATTTCCAGTCCCGTCCATCTTCTTGCAATCTGCATAATTCCATTCTTAAGGCTGAATAGTGCTCTACGCTGTACACAGGCCCATGCATGTGTGTGTGCATTTCACATCTTCTTTATGCATTTGTCTGTCGATGGGCACCCAGGCTGATCCCATCACTTGGTAATTGTGAATATGCTGGTTGTGATTACAGCTGGCAAACAGGATGATAATTCTATCTCTGGTGGCTTACTTCTTCTATCTTTTACTACACACACACACACACACACACACACACACACACACACACACACACACGTATTTATTTATGCGTACGTATAGAGCATGCATGCCATGGCACGCACATGGAGAGCTGGTTCTCTTCTCTGGAATGGAACTCAGGACCTCAAGCTTGGCAGCAAGCATCCTTACCCACCGAGACATCCATTTTTTATCCTTCATTTCTTAAAGATCTTTATTGACATATGTAAAGTCAATGCAATTCAGAATTACAATGTGCCAGCCCATCTAACTATAGTATTACCCAAGAGCCTAGATTTCCTCCTCCTAACAGAGCGCCCTACCAGACTATGTACCATAAATTTATACTAACCCAATAATAATTGCACACTACAGAGACACCCTCAGCCTCTGAAGCCATTTCTCAACTTGCCCCCTCCCTTTTGATAATAATTTCTTAACTCCTAGCACTTTATAAGCCGACCCAAATTACCTACAATAGTTTATCACTTGTTAAGAAAAGGTTCAGAAATAAGCAATGTTAATTGTACTTTTAATCTACATGTCACGCATTTATAGTATAAATGTCAACATTATTTTGCGTCCAAAAGTAAGGCATATTTATTACCTATTAACTAATAATGCTAATTTCCTAAACCCACATTGACTGAGTGTTGTGTGCAAAGCACTATACAAAAGCCCAGCAGTATCCTATTAATAAGGATCTGCTGTAACGGGTAAAATTTAAAGGAAATTGACCATGAGTCTATTACCTCTAGGAACTGGGCATTCACTTTGAATTCAGGAGGGGGCAGCCCGTTTTTAATCGCTGAGGTCTTTTTCTCATCAATACTCTTGAACAGGTGTCTAACAGCACGAGAGATGATGCCCTGCTCTTCCTCCATGATGTTCACGTCAAATCCGGTTCCCATCGTGTAGGTTTTCCCAGCTCCGGTCTGAACAAAGGGACAAGAGAAGGACAGTTCATACTACCCAGGCCACAAGACAAGACAATGGAAACAGAACTGAATTCTAATTCGCATGCACACAATGAGGCATTTACTTGTCCATAGGCAAACACGGTGGCATTGTAGCCTTCAAAACAGCCTTCAATGAGCTTTTCGATGCACTGGGTGTAGATCTGCTCCTGCTGGGAGTCAATGTCAAACACATAATCAAAAGTAAAGGCCTTATCCTTCCCGAGGAAGACCTGAGGCTCTCCCGGTGTGACTGACGTGCAGATATGGCAACCTTCGATCTTCTCTTTGGCAAGCTGTGGTCTTATTCTGTGGAGGAGAACCAGAAAAGAGATGACAAATTGTTATACTCAGAAAAGAAAGATGAATCATCAGAAAAGGCTTTAAGGACTTTAAGTCCTTGGCCAAAAGTTTAAATCCATCGACTTGCACTGAATTAACTTCAGTATCACTTGCCTAATAACCCCAACGGGTTATTTAGTCCCCAAAATAATGAACAAGAACATAAAATTCCTCTTAAAATTAAATCTTTATTGGGGAGATAATTTTCATTAGCTGTAAGAAATAGACAGTCAGATAAACTCTCCACTCAGTTGTTGTTTTCCTCTTTATTTCCAATCATCACCATAAAAATGAAATATTACAGATAATATTTAAACCCCGGTATCCTGAAACCCCTGACTCACATTTTTCTAACTTGTCACCAGCGATTTCTGAACACATTTGACCGTGACTTACGGTATCTTCACATGTTTAAGCATATTTCCCCAATACACACACACACACACACACACACACACACACACATATGTAATCATTTGCTAATGACATGTATTCACATAACAACTTTACTGTTTGGTCATGTACTAAGACGCATCAGAAGCAAGAGTTTTCGAAAACAAATTAAAAATAAGATAGAAAGAGAAGTTCTAATATTTTCTCTCTAAAGCAAAAGCCAGTGAAATGGGTTGCCCTCCCTTCATGCAGAAGAGGATACAGCACGTACCCATCCCACCTGCCCAGAGGCCAAAACTTCCCTGTTCTGAATTCTGTATGTTCAACGCTTATTCTCAAAGAAAGAAAGTAAGTTTAGTGATACATTCATAACAGAACAAACTAGACTATAAATCCATCCTATATACTCTATAGACATGACATCCAGGGTATAAGCACCAGTGCTCACTGCGTATCTTAACAGATCCCTGCTGGCCCCGGAGAAACACAAGCAGTTTAACACAACAACCACACAGAATCCAAAAGAATGAAGACTGGAGAAAGTAATAAAATTTAAAGGCATTCCTGCTACATCCCTGTCTTGTGAGGTCAAAGGGCAAACTCAGGACCAATGAGGTAGAACAAGTCCATCTGTTTATTAAGAGTAATTCAACCATAAGTCCAGATATGATGGAAAGACAGAGGGACAGAAAAGATAACACTGAAGTGAGTACCAATCCCACTTACATATGCAATGATATGTCATTCCTTATGGCAGTTTTCTCCTTTGCTAGAGTTTCCAAGAACGGTTGCTTTAAAGGATGATACTAGCCACCAAGTAGTCTGTTAGGCACGGGGAAAGAGCAACGGGGTGCTCATCAAGAAGCCCGGGCTCCAGGTCTCTCACTATGGAACACCAATGTCCTCACTTGTGAAGGGAAACCATAATTCCCATAATTCTTTCAAGATTTAGCACTGCTTCAACTGCTGGACACTGTATTATTGGAAGACAAAGACGGATGGGGAGATGGCTCTGCAGTAAGAACACTGCTACTCTTGGAGAGGACTGGAGTCTGTCATAACTGCATATAACTATGGCTACAGGGAACCCAACATCCTCTTCTGACTTCTGTGAACATATGTACAAACATATACACACAGAGGATGGGGAAGGCATACATATACATAACTAAAAATTAAATAATTCCTTTATTTTCAAAAAAGAAAAGACAAAGAGATAATATATTAACAACTAAAAGGCTCCTTATAAGAGCTGTGTGGTGGGAGTGGGTGGGTGGAGGAGCACCCTTTCAGAGACAAAGGGGACAGGGGATTGGATGGGGGGTTATGGAGGGGAGACCGGGAAGGGGGATAACATTTAAAATGTAAATAAGTAAAATAACCAAAAGAAGGGCTTCTTATAAGCTATGATTAGAGACCATAAAATAGCCAGTGCACCTAAATTTAAAATGATTTATGCAAGTATTTATATAGATATGTATAGATCATAAAACTAAATGAAGGGTCATGAGGTGGAAGAAGAGATCTTAAGGAAGACAATAAGAAAGCAGTAGGTGAGAGCAACGGGGTGAAAACAAACTGCTTAAGAAGGAAGGGTGGTGGGAGAGGGCAGCTGGGGAAAAGAATGAATGAGAATATAAAGTCTAATAACACAATGTGTAACGACCAAGATGCTATGGCAAAGCCTACCTCTCCATGAGAATAAAAAGTCTAATGAAACACACAGTATAACGATGGCGATGCTATGGCAAAGCCTATCACTCTAGATGCTAACCTAAAAAAAAAAATGTTTTAAAGTAATACATTTGTACAATAGCCCATGGTAATAGCACTTCGACTCTCTTGTTCTGTGTGCTCTCAATAAGCAGTGTTTGCCAAAAATCCATATTCTCTCGTTTCCAAACCGTTCCCGCCCTGCCCTGCTTCACTCGGTTCTGAGAAGGACGCCGCATCAAACTCCAGCTGTCTCTGGGAGAATGGCAGCTGATTGACGTGAAGACAGAAACAGCACCGTCAACAGCACCTCGAGAAAGAGGATCAGTGCCGCCCGCTTCCTCATTCCGTCCATCGCATCTAGCTCAGGAGATACTAATTACTCCTGAAATAGCTCTTCAGTCCACCACAGTTTTGCTCATCCTTCACACCGCCCTAATTAAGGCCCTCACTATCTCTGACTCTCTCAAAGTCTCCCCCCAGTCCTGCCCCCATCAGTTTGTTCTGCACCATGCATATTGATACTTCTAGGACAAGCAGCTCGTGGGGTCACCAAACCCCTCCAGCAGTGCGATTCTCTGCTTTGTCTCCGTACGCCTTGCATTTAAAGAGCATTTCCATTGACTAGGAAAAGTGCTGAGGGTTTTCACCCCTTCACCAACAAGCTGGACTCTTTTTGCTTTTGTGTCTTCAAATCCATGTTCCCTTTCCCTGGACACCTCCCCCCTCCACCCCCCACTTCTATTCAAGGCCTCCTTTACCAAACTGAACATCTCACTTCCAATCTCCATTTAGATAGCAACTAATTTGGATGCTCCGGCGACCTCTTTGCCCCCCCAGCACAAACTCATCCCTGAGCTCAGTGTGTTCTCTCTCCTGGAAGCCACCTCATTAACTGCAGGCCCCGGCTCTCTACCAGCTTTGGGACAGCGAGGCCACTCTGAGACCATAAGAAGTTCGTTGTGACAGAACACACGCACAAGCTAATGATGGAAGCGCGTGCTGTACTCTTCTTTGAAATCAGTCCCTTGATCCTAAGTATAGCACTAAAACCATATGCTGATTTACTGGATTCTTAACTTTCCATTTTGTTTCGACATAACTAAGGAAACTAAGGAGCCATTTGAATGGCAGATCTGCCGCCCCATTTTAGAATGCCATTGTCATTCTGTCTTTAGCTTGACCTCCTAACCTACTCTCTGATTACTACCCTTGCTAACAGAAGGGAGGATCTGCTTAAAATACAGATGATGCCCAGGTCTATTCAAGTGCATGGGCGGAGGAGAAAGCGTGGTTTTAGCTGTCAATAGGACCAGATGAACCCTGTTTCTACCAGACACAGGCAAAGGGGGTTTCTGAGATGGTCTCCCATGACACAGAGCAGTGGGAGCTAGCCTCAAAAGTTCCCTGTGAAATTCTCCTTCAATCCTCCTTCAAAGGTTAGCCATTAAAGCTGGTCAAACCCCTAAGCATATCTGAATGAAATGTTTTCACTGTGAGTTCAAGCCCAAGTCATTGCTAATGAAAGAGCTCAACATTTGTGTAGTTCTAACCACAATATTGAAAATATCTGAGCTCAGACAAGAAAACGACACAATGCCACCCCTTACCAAAGAAAATAACCAAAGGAGAATCTCAGATTTGCTGTTGCATATTTTCAAACTCTATTTCTTAGTAGTTTTATGTATAATATCACACCATGAAACATACTCATCTAACCCCAAGACTGTGAACTGTACATTTTGTAATATAAGCATTTTGGTTAAAAATTTTTTAAAAATCTCGCAAGTTTTTAAAATGTATATCCATACAACTAGATATATTTCAAGTAGCTTCCTAAAGAAAGATTTATGTAAAACAAATGGCATAACTATTTAGAATAAAATATTCTAATATTGTACATCAAGATTATATTGGTAAACTATATATAACATAAATAATTATAGATTACCTATCTATACATCTAAAGTATTACAAATATATAATTACACATATAATTATGCTATCTCTGTAATTATAAAGTACTAAACACTATAATTTATTGTAGCTGGGTTGAAGGTGTGAAAGAGAACACAATACAAGCTTTGGAATTTTCAGGGGAAGAGACGTGAACAAATGCAGCCCTCACCTCACGTCTGAACCTCTCCTTCAGGTGCAACTTTGGCTCCTACTCTTACTGGGAACATGGTGCTCTGACAGAATGCAGGTCGTCTTACCTCAGCACTCTTGGAAAACTTTTTCAAGACCAAATGTAGCAGCATATGCCTTTAATTCCAGCACTTAGGAGACAGGAGCTGGCTGATTTCTATGAGTTCCAGCCCAACCTGATTTTCAAAGCATGTTCCTGGGCACCCAGAAATACACTGCAAGAGCCTATCTCATAGATAGATGGATGGATGGATGGATAGATAGATAGATAGATAGATAGATAGGTAGATAGATAGATAGATAGATAGATAGATAGATAGATAGATAGATAGATAGATAGATAGATAGATAGATAGGTAGATAGATGGATGGATGGATGGGACTGACAGATAGATAATGTAATTTGATCCATATGGATGAGTGAATGGGTCAGTAAGTAGATGGGTGGATGGACAGACAGATAGATAGATGGAAAAGAATACAATGTAATTTGATCCATACATCCTTGTTTTCTGAATTCCAGCTACATAACCAATTCTGCAAACTACCTAACTTCATCAGTCATTGCCAGAAAAAATGTCCACATTCAGCCTGGGATCTAAGAACGTTGTAATCCAAATTCTTCCCGCATTTATAGGAATGCACACCCGAGTCACCAAGTTCACATCAAGTCGCTGTGAGATTCTTTAGGCTTCCATCATTGCGAGATCTCAACTGTGTGCTTCCCGGACTATGGATGCGTTTTGCCATCTCCCTGGAATGTTGATCCCCCGTATATCTGCCAACTGTCTCTACACTTTCAAAAGTCTCACAGACTTTGATATCCTTTCCCTTTCCCCAAGCTGAATTACTTTCCCCTCCCAGAAACCTGTTCCTGGTTTTCATAGAGTCGATATCAAATTGAATTTCTGCATTTCCACTAGTGACTCTCTACAGATAAGGAACATATCTTATACATTACATAAAAATGGTGTAATTGTGCAAGTGTTTCCTAACAGACTCTGATAAACTACATCAGCTTTAAAAGAGTTTGGCCCAATGCCGTGCACTGCTCCTGCTTGGTTAGTTATGCACTGTTCCTGCTTCGTTAGAAGAAACTCACTCTTGAACAGTATTCAGTGACACTCTAGCTCTCATTCCCTATATGCTATAAGATTAGAGCCTAGTTTGGTTTTTCTAAGGTTCACTATGGGTTCGAGTCACATTTTAATGAATCAAGGGAACAAAGCAAAGGTTTTCTATGCCAGCCTTTTAAAGGAAGCGATAAACTACTTCCTTCCTGCTACACAGCACACGCATCATTAGTTGTGTGTCTTCTGTCTTCTTCCTTCATTCCTATTGGAAACTCCGACACAAGATAGCCATGGAGAAATGTTCTGGTAGCCACTGGAGAAATGACTCTGACTCTAGTGGTGTCATCAGAAGGTCACAGGACATTCTCAGACTGAATCTAGTAACTGTCAAAATCTTGCCTGGCTTCCCAGGGTTTTTGCCTTCACAACAACCAAACTATTTTTAGAGCTGAATATATTAAATAAGCCAAGAGACCAAATCTTGTTTTCAGCATGCAACCTTAAGAAGGAGCGTCTTCCGTCAGACAAAGGATGCTTTGCTCCTGCTTCCCGTGTTAGCAGTGAACCCCCGAGCCTTCTTAGGAAGTGTCCCAATACCCTGACAGTGCACACGGCATCCATACAATGGGTGCATCTGCACTGCAGGCAGCGGATCAGGACGGAATGAGAAACCAGCTGGAAGTATGTATATCGCTGAACTGAAATATGTGAGTAATAAAAGAACTTAGACTCCAACTCAAGCATTATACGTCTTCTGCCACTACTCACGGAGTGGTAAAAGGCTACTTGCCACCTTGTGATCAGATATCAAATGTCGAACTCTTCATAGGCCTTTACCCACACTAGCACCGACTCTGGATAAGTTTCCCTCAGCCTCAATTCAGTTACCCATAAAACATGTCTAAGATACCACTGTCAAGCCCACATTGCAGCATCTTGAACAGACGAGACACCCTGTGGTAAGGAAAGCCTATGTATGTATAAAGCACTGGTACGGTACTACACAGTCACTTGAAAAATCCCCTAAGCCAGTTCCTCTCCAGTCAGCATATCTCAAATGAGTCTGGGTCTTCCACCAAGGATGTAATATTGACTTATTGGCTCCTTTAACTGCTGCTTTAATTTTTTTTAAAAGCATACTTTGAAAGTCCCGAGTCTTTAAGAGTTTAATTGTGAAACTGTTCTTCTAGGCATTGTATAAATTAGGCCCTGAACATTACCTATGTATGCAGTCACACAGCTGTATGTATACATAATGCTAAACCAAGATAAGTTGAGTGTTTCATACACTCATTTGCAAAGAAGAGGCACAATTCCAAAACTGTTGTTTTTTTCATAGCTATGACTAACCAAGCCTTATTCACACTGTCATTCACGTCAGATGGGACACAAGAACTTTTGTGTGTGTGTGTGTACTTGTGTGTGTCTATGTGCATGTCTACCACGTGTGTGTGGGTACCTGCCAGGGCCAGGGGAGAGTGTCGGACAGCCTGGAGCTGGAGTTATTGGAGGCTGTGAGCCACCTCACGTGGGTCCTGGGAACTGAACTTGGGTGCTCTACAAGGCCAGCAAGTTCTGTACACACTGAGTCATAGCTCCAGTCCCATTGGGCACTTTATGGCGTTCTGTTAACTCCCTGGCAACTTCAGACATGTCGCTAATGAACTTGGTCCTTGTCACACACATCCCCATTCCCTTCTCTCGTCTCTTCTTCCCTCTCCCACTCAAACCTTTCTTCCCAAACAGTTTCCCCTATTTTCAAACTCGGGGTGTGTGTGTGTGTGTGTGTGTGT
Source organism: Mus musculus (assembly GCF_000001635.26). Classification (NCBI taxonomy): domain Eukaryota; kingdom Metazoa; phylum Chordata; class Mammalia; order Rodentia; family Muridae; genus Mus; species Mus musculus. Next base: position 91,005,209 of record NC_000081.6, read on the forward strand.
GTGTGTGTGTGTGTGATAGAGAGAGGGAAAGTGTTGCTGAAAACAGCACCCAGGGCCTCTTACATGCCAGGCAACACCACCATGAAATTGGGCCACACTGTTACAAAACGGGGGTTTTCTCCCATCTTTATTGTAATCATTTGTATCTTCTTCTATCACCAATAAAAGACTTCCCCATTCAGACAGGGAATGGGACTCCCTAGATAACTAGTTTGGTTTACAGGGAATTATAATTATAATGGTAAAATAGGGTCCTTAATCTGAATTGGGTGAATTAAATGCTAAAGACTGGACTGTTTAATGACTTGTAGATACTGCAAAAATGCCTGCTAAGAAAGAATGAATAAGACGATGCTACTGGAACTTACAGCATCCCATTGTTGGCATGCTACACATATCTCCTTCTATGTGCCGGAACCCTTATGTCCTTTCAAAACTAGACCAGCAGCGCTAAGATTACCCCAAGTACAAGGATGCAGACAACCAAACTCATGCTTGCAAAGGGCATGAAGACGATGCTCCTGAAACTTCCACCCTATCAGCTCTTCAGCTCTCCAGCTCCCAGGAATAAATGGCCTTTCTTCTGCTCCAAGAAGGATGAGAACCACCACACAGATACCTTCTTTTTACAGTGGGCCACTGCTGAGTTCCTTACCACCACGTTGGAAAAAGCACTGTTGTCCCTGATCCAGTTCTGTGGGTCCCGTGAACTTCCTGTGGCGTGCGCGTCTTGGCTAACTCTGTCTCACTTTGTTTTGTGGCTTGAGGGATTCTGATATCATCCCACGCCACAATGGCAGTTTTCTAGTTCACCCAATAAGCTGACCTGATTCCCACTCTCCCAGGCTCTTTTGCCCACGCCTATCTGTAACCTGCTCTTCTGGTACCTCCTTGACACCGCTGCTCTACAGAGTGTCCTGCTACCAGCAGTCCTTGGCCCTGAGCCTTTGTCCTCCTTACCTCTATCGCTGTGCTGAACGATCTTCATCATCGCTACTACTTACTGGTTTGCCATTTGAATCTTAAGGTGAATTATTTTTTATTCACTTTTAAATTTCTTAAAATTAGGGTAGCTATTACTGTGTTGTGATATCAAGCCATGGAGGTGTCTGGTCCGCTTTTTAAACCTCCTCTAGTCTATCCCAGTAAATAGATACCACAGCAAGGCAACCTCTATCCCATTTTAACCATCTATTTTCTGTTCTGGATATTCCTAATATACTATAGGAACTGTAAGACCCCTCCTTTCCCTCTTGCTTTCTAAGAAATAAGACACCGCATAAATACCAAAGCCAGCAGTGTAATGGCAGCACTCAGAATGTAAAGGCTGAAGAAGGATTTGGAACTCTAGGTCCAGGTTAACTACAGAGTGGCAAGTAGAAGGCCAGTCTGGAGCATAGCAAACCATCCCAAATAAAATAAAATACAACAACTTACCCATTACAATTATGCATGGAATTTCAAAAATCGTCTTGTAAAGTTATAAATGAATCTATACATGCTTTCAGAAGATAAGAGAATATCTTATTTTATACTGCCTACTAATACTATCCTATTAGATTATTCCTTTACAAGAAAAACAAATACAACTCTATAAAAAATAACAGATCAAAAACTGAAGGATACCTGTGACTTCATAAACAAGGAGAGGTAACAACTCACCCCAAAGCTTCCAGAAAGAATACAAACTTGCCAACCCGTTTTACGATTTTTTTTTAATCTCTAGGTAAAGGATCTCTGTGCCCTTGAAAGCCACTATCCTTGTGACAATTTGTTACAATAGTAAGGGAAACTAATACTTGACCTTCAGCTTCATATGAACGGGTAGTGAGTGCCTCAAACTGTAAGGCACAGTTAACAACCATCTTATAATCCACTGTTCAAACCCCGTCACTTATGAAGGAAAAGAAGACACACTTCGAAATCATTCCTAGGGAACCGTCATAAACAGGACCATCCCAGGTACACGGTGACGTGCTCTCAGTCTACTCATGGGCCACTAATAGCAGGCAATCCTATAATGTTGTGGAGATGCATATCTCAGTCAAAAGGACGGAGAAGCGTAATAATAATCAGCACATCAAAAACAGGTTGAAGCCATGGAGGGAGTGTCAGCTACTGACAACAGATAAGAATGGGACCAGTTCTCAGGCCTGGCCCCGTGAAGGAACGGCCTGGCGAGCTCAATGTGTTTACTTTGTTCTCAGTAAACACTAATGCAGATTCCCACGTCCCACCCAAACACGTTAAATCGGGATTCCCAGAGGTGGGACCCAGACTCTATACTGTGCATTAGCACTCCGCATGACTCCAACACACTGTTAGGCCAGCACCAAACCTTCTGAAGCAATGATTAACAGCTATGTTTGCAGGTAGACCTTGACCCCATTTCTCAGGATCCTCTGGCCACACCCCCACAACAATGCCACTTCTTCCACCATAATTTCCTATTAAATACAACTTAGTGGGGCTGAAGAGATGGCTCAGCAGTTAAAGAGCACTTACTACTCTTGAGCAGGACCTGGGTTCAGTTCCAAGTAACCACATGGTGGGATGTAACACCCTCTTCTGGCCTCTGAGGGCACTGCACCTACATGTTACACAAATGTACATGCAAGCAAGACATTTGTATGCATAAAATACAATCTTTAAAAATGGACCCTATAACTCTGGTCCAATATGTCTCAAGCAATAAGGTGAAGGACTCCTCCTGAGGTATCTGCTCAAAGTTGTCCTCCAGCCTCCACCCATGTATGCACCTTATACCCAGGAACAAACACACACTACCCTACACACACACAACCACACCAGACAGAAATAACTTGATTATTACTAGAACTATAAATCATGTTTGAGCACTCTTTTTCCATACCACTGTGTATTTAGCTATTTTTAAAGATATGTTACTAGAGAAATGTCTTAGGTACAGTATACTAGACATAATCATAAAATTATTTTTATACTGCATTGGATTCACTATGAAAATCGCTCTGTATCATGAGCTACCAGGCCTGCTAAGTGTAATGAGGCAGACAAGACCTGAAGAATATCAATAAGACACAAGAAACAAGTCAATTTTTGTTAAAAATAATAATAATCTTTAAAAGTCTGCTATAGTTAAAATACTGTATTCTTAAAGAGTATATAAGAGCATGTGAAATAAAATTTCCTTTCAGTAAAAATCGAATTTTCAATAGCTAAGATACAGTTGCTTGGTTTTTTTCAGACCGCTTGCCATTCAGAAAGTCAGATGAACGCCGTTCATAGGACGTGACATTAGCTCATGCAGCCTTCGGTAGAAAGGCTGCCAACAGCAGACCCTGTGAGTCTTGCCTACTTGATCTGCCCCATTACCCTTACAATGCCCATGACCACTGACAGGTACTCAGAATTGAGAGTGAAAGAAAACAAGCAAGGTAGCCTTCTCCCTCAGACATTTTACCTCATGAGTGTTCCAAAGAAACACTAGAGAATAAAGTATCTTTGATAAATGAACTGAATCTTCTTTCTGCGTTGCCTATCTGGGGAAACAGATCCCGTCATCCATTAGCTCTGGAGTAAAGGTCAGACCTGGGTCTTAGACACTGAGTGAAAAGCCATTAAAGATTTTGTTTTGTTTTGTTTTGACATTAAGAGCTATCTACAGCTATTAGCTTCCCCCTTAGAAAAGAGGACTATTTTAAGGGTTCCTGCCTTCTCAACAGAATGGTGGGCTAAATTAGATTTGAAGCCAACTATAAGAATCAATTGCTTCCAGAAAACATCCCCCCAAAGTCAATTCCATTAGAAATAAATCAATCCTTTATTTGTATAATACTATGCTCTACCAAGACATACATGGGAGAAAGAAAGAAAGAAAGAAAGAAAGAAAGAAAGAAAGAAAGAAAGGAAGGAAGGAAGGAAGGAAGGAAGGAAGGAAGGAAGGAAGGAAGGAAGGAAGGAAGAAAGAGACAATCTTTAAGTTCCCACCATCTGTAACTTTGTTATGCATACAGAAAATAAGGCAAAAACAACTGTAGTTCAACATGCTACATGACTACACTGCTCACACGGAGGCTTATGAGAATCCACATTTTCATAAGGATGCTGAGGGTGTAGGTAATACAGAGTCATCTTCTGGTAATACTGATTCCACACTGTCTCAAAACCTTAGGTGAGAGATAATGAAGAAAACGGCCTGTGTGAGGAGGGAGAGGAAAGTGTGGCAGAGAACACTTGGATGGGCTCATTTGATGGGCACATCCTGAAGAAACAGAAACAGAAAATGAATCAATTAGCAGAGGTGGACCGTTTTATATCTACGACGTCTATTATTTCTAGACAGCTGTTGGGCCATGGAGATGACTCAGAGTGGGGAAGTCAATACGAATATACACAGCGTCAGTGTTTCCACGAAGATATCGAACTATGCTCATCTAAACCAAATCCACTGAGCAAATGGCACGTGGTTTACAAGCCCAACTCAAACAAGCAAATGAAACAAAAGTTGACATTTGTAGATCCAGCTCTACTTGCATTCTCCAGCTTGCCACTCTCGGACAAGCAACCCCAGTTCAGGACATAGAATGCCAACTTTTTTTTTTTTTTTTTTTTTTTTTTTGGCCTCTCAAGCAGCAGGATTGTGAATATTCACTTTTATTACACTATGTAAGAAGTTTGCTGTACACTTTAGATCTCAGGAAACACAGAGGCTTTTGAAAGATGGTTCCACTGGTAAAAATGTTTGCCGTGCAAGCATGGGACCTGTGTTAGATTATCCACAATTCATAGAGAAGCTAGGCACGGCAATGCATACCTGTAATCCCCAGCATGGGGGAAACAGAGACAAGAGGGTCACCAGAGCCAGGCAGTCTGGCTGAACTGGTGAATTTCAGGTTCAGTAAAAGATACTGTCCCCCAAAATAAGATAATACGTTATAACTCCTGCCTCAGCATACACGTATGTCCACCATATGCATATGTGTGCACACAAGCACACACACACTAATACATACACACACACACACACACACACACACACACAAACACACATGTCAGAACTTAGTTTCTATAAGTCAAAAGACACAGCTAGAGTTTCACCAGGCTGGAATCTGAGCACTAGGCTTGGGGGTGGTTCTCAGCTGGAGTTCAGCTCATTCAAGTTATGAAAGAATTCAGTGGCTTATTAAGTAGAAGTAGGAGCCGCCTTTTCTTGCTGGCACATGGCCAGGTCTCAGATCTTAAATGTCACCCTAACATCCAGCCTGGTGGACCTCTCACAGTGGGGGCACTTACTGCAGGAGAAGCTGTTGTTCCAATCAGCCAAGCCTTCATCTCTACGTTAACAAGGGATGTCTCATCACTTTTGCCTGTTCGACTAATTTCCAGCAAGCCACAGTCACTACCCGACTCAAGCCACAGGGATTGATGACACAGAGTAAGGATCAGCAGGCAGATTACTGGATAATTGCCCTCCCTGGGGCGTCATGCACCATGGTCAAAACTTCTCTTTGGGGATGGGGCAGGGAGAAAGTTTTGAGTCAGCTTGAAGAACAGGAAATTAAATACAGAGATGAGAAAGAAGCCACTGAACCAATAGGGAAGAGGGCAAGTAAGTAGCCTTTGGGATACGGCCACTAACAGCCACATCAGATATCTTTTAGTTCATTTGGTGCTAATAAATACAAATCAAATATGTAGTGGGAGCTTTGCATAAGAACTACCCAATCTTCACGAGCGTTCCCTTCGGACTAAGCACTGCATCTATGTGAAAAGAGGGGACAGTCTGCACTTCCTCCTGAAACATCAACTTTACCCTGCATAAATAAGAACTGTAAACATTACTGTGACACACAATGCTAGACTGTATATACAGAATGGAGAATGTAAAATGCACAGCAACATTTTTTTTAATAAGACTTAAAGACTCAGAAATGTCTGGTTGAGCTGTACATTACAGATTTTATTTCCTTGTACTTAGAGGGCTCTTGATGTAAAAGCTGAGACTCAATGCTATTTTGGGTCTACACTGTACTTTATCCCTCCTTAAATATTAATGAGAGGAAAAACTCACGGGTAAAGAAATAAATTTTTAAACACACGGTTTCAAATACAATGCATGTGTGCATGTTCACCACCTTGGTCTCTAGAAGGTGAATTGCAAATGAAATTGTTATAAAGGCAATTATGTTTTCTATACCACACAGGCAGGCACTAAACCCTAGACTACCGTGGCTTACAACTATCCTGCCCAACCATTAACCTTCAGTGTGGTAAAGACTTTGTTTATTTAGGGTTCAGTTTTTCTCTTAGTCTTCAAAATCCAAACAAGCACTTTACATTTTGTGGCATCAATTTCTAATCATACTCCATAATTCAGACTGGTGTTTTCATTTATTTATTTTATTTTTACTTTCGCTATGAATTGTTTACACAGTTTTCCTGCACATCTATCTTAAGCCTCCGTGTTAGCAGCTAGATGGTCAAGTCTGAGTTAAAGTCAACAGTATATTCCTTATGTACAAAGGAAGAATCATTCCTGGTCACAGAGCAGAGCAAAGTGATATACCACCTCGAATCATGGGACCAGATCAACACGTAAGGGACGGTAAGACAACAGGACAGGATCCTGGGTCCCCAACACAATGAACGTATCGGCGCTAGGCTGTTTATTAATTACCCACAATGCTGAAGAACAGCAAACTTCCATTTTAATTGAGCCCTTGTAATTTGCGGTCTTTGTTCAGACAGCCCAACCTGTGCCCCAACTAACACGGGCTCTGGCAGCCGGAGGTAGTTGCCACCCTCACTTTACTGACTTAGAGGTTGAACTAAGTAGTTGAAGAATCTGCCAGATGAAAAGCCATTGAGCCCTATGATGTCGGGACAGAACATTCACTAACTACCTCCTTGACCGTTATGGAACCAGTGTCAATACCAAGCCCAGCTTTCTCCTCACTGGGAGGAGAAGATAAGCCAAACAGAAGTCAACAGGGCCTGAGAACTTGGATGCGGGTTCTTTGGAATAACGTGTTCCAAAATGAAAGCAGTTACATGAGACTTGAATAGAACGAAGAACCTCATATTAAGGCATTTACCAAGTACACAACTGGGAGACCACGGTGTCAATTAGAACCAAGTGGAGGAATCTCCACTATAGACCTCAGATGCCACCGGATGAAAACCCTCAAGTTTTGGATTGTCGGGAAGCTAGCACTTAGCTCAGACTAATTCTAAAACTTCTACCTGATAGTCAAAAAGCAGTTAGGTAAGACAATGAGTGGTTATTATGGGAACTAAAAGCAGCCCAAGATAATTTGCATCTGCCTTTGCAACATCTTAATTTCTCCACAATCACGAGTGTCTGATTGGATGTTTAGCTTTGTAGAATCTTTGTGCAGTCATGACTTGATCTTTTTTTCTGAGAACCTCATTTTATACTTTGTCTCAGTTAGGATTTCTATTGTTGTGGCCAAAGCAACTTGAGGAAGAAAGAGTTTATTTGTAGTACATTTTCACATCACTGTTCATCATCAAAGAAGTCCAGATAGACACTCAAGCAGGGCAGGAACCTGGATGCAGGAGGAGCTGATGCAGAGGCCATATCGAGGTGCTGTTTACTAGTTTGCTCCCCATGGCTTGATAAGCCTGCTTTCATACAGAGCCTAGGACCAGCCCAGGGATGGCACCACCCACAATGGGCTGAGCCTTCCCACATCAATCACTAATTAAGAAAATGCCCTTCAGGTTTGTGTACCACTGAGCTTATGGAAGCATTTTCTTAATGGAGGTTGACTCCTCTCTCAGCTGTATAAAGCTGATATAAAAGTACCCAGAGCACACACTTAAAGAATGAGCTAAGCCTCCAGCTTAAAGGGAAATGTTAATAATTAATTAGGAACTGAAATACTGGGATGTTTCATCTTGGTTTCTTTTTGATGTTTGATGCAAGTCCTCCGAGACAAGTCAATTCTAAGTCTCTACTGGCCCCACAGGGAGCTCAACTGTGCCATGGAACACATGCAATGCCTGCTGCTCAAAGCTGGCTGGTGTTTAGAAAGAAAAAGCTTCCAAAGTCTCCCCTGACGCCACAGGGAAGCTCAGCTCTGCGGAGAGCCCTGTGCAACACCTGGAACTACAAGTTGACTGAATGCCTGGCAAGAAAAGCCTTCACTGGTTTAAATGTCTGAACCTCTACGTTTCACATTAGTGTGCTTAAGACAAGAAGGTTAGAAGGTCCAGCTTAAGGTGACAGAATCCTGAAATGCCAGCACTCCCCAGACAGATGAAGAGAGCCAGCCCAGCAAGTAATTACCTCTTTACCCATTTGTCATTAAAATTAGGGATTTGCAGAGCACAGAAGCCAGGAATTAAAATTCAGAACGTTGATTGTGGATTTGACTGTGGTAACTTGGAGATAAGCCCCTCGAACAGGCAGAGAGCCCCAAGGATTCGGAAGAGGATATAGTGCTCAGATACACAGAGACCTACCGCTGGACCACAAAGGCTCACACTATTCCATACAAAGATCAAATCTTAGCCTCCTTTATGCAAGAAGTTTGAAAGATACCTACTCTCCTAGAAAAGAAGTTTCCAGTACCATTAGATCAGACCATAAAAAAAAAAATACACATTAAAAATCCCTCTCCACCCCCAGGCTGGAGAGATGGCTCAGTGGTTAAGAGCATTGACTGCTCTTCCAGAGGTCCTGAGTTCAATTCCCAGCAACCACATGGTGGCTCTCAACCATTTATAATGGAATCTGATGCCCTCTTCTGGTGTGTCTGAAGACAGTGACAGTGTACTCACATATATTAAAATAATAATAATAATAATCTCCCCCCAAATGAAGCCGGAAACCATGGAGAATGGAAAAGAAAATCTCATATAGATTAAAATTCATTCAATATTTACTTAAAATTGACTCAATAAAAGCACGTGCATATTAGTGTCTCCTGAAAGTCAGAGAACAATGAAATGTAATTAATGAAATAAAAAGTATGTGCGGTGTCACATGTGTTTCACATGTCCCATGGTGCTTTTCATGTCCCTAGAGCGCAGCGATCTGCTATACACATTCAAATTAGATACCAAAAAACAAGCATTCTGTGATATAGCACAAACATCCTTCAGAAGAGGAGCATAGGATATCCGTTCATAAAGCAATGTCCCTACGGTGCGCGTTCTGGATGCCCCAACCGGCAACAAAGAGCTGGTTTCTACACATCTCTTTCCACCGGGATCTGCTTGCCACTGTCACAGGCATGAAATTCCCAACAGCCAAATAATATTTGTAAGCAATTTAAAGGCATAAAAGAGTTTCCCTGGGGACTCAAATATATTTATTCCCATTGGATGACATTTCTGGAGTATGCCAGATTCCCAGTTTCTGGTCCGTCATCCGCTGATCGTATATTCCCAGCCATTACTTATCGGTTATAATAATTGTTTAAAACTTCAATTCACAGCAGCTTGAATAAATTCAGCTCACATTAACTTTGTCTACCTACTTGGAAATGTTACCGGTGGTTTTCACCTTCGGATCCTCAGTCTGCTGGGATATCACACAATTCTGGATTTTCCGTTTTGATAACTTCCTCATCTCCCCCACTACGCCTTTATCACTACACACCTTACCTTTGTTTGAACTATTTGCCATTCTCCCACCCACAGCAACAATTCTAACCAATTCGTGTTTTATGAGACTGTAAAAGAACCGCTAGTTCATCTTTGAATCTCCTCTCCCATCCACTGAACAACAACATTCTTCCCACCTAGCATTTTCATAGGAGGATAAAAAAAATGGAAGCAACTTAAGCTACTTAAAGGGGAAGAAACCTTAAGAGCCACTCTCCCGGTTGTGCAAGCCACTCCCTGTTTCTCAGAACATCCACATTATTTTCATGTATATAAATGATTTAAATAAGAGCCTTTGAAATAACGTTTGTTTATTTGAGCTATACAACAAAGTTATAAGACAGAAATATGTAACATTATTATTGTGTAAAATAATAGAGAGCTATTTTCATTCGTAGGAAACCAGTGAAAAACCCAACTCTCCAATGAAAGGCAAGCAGATGTTCTTTTCTTAAAGGTAGTTCTTGGGGGGGGGCTGGTAGTTTTCTCAATGGTTAAAAGCACTGAATGCAGGCCCCCAGTACTTGGGAGGCAGAGGCAGGTGGATTTCTGAGTTCGAGACTAGCCTGGTCTGCAGAGTGAGTTCCAGGACAGCCAGGGCTACACAGAGTAACCTTGTCTTGAAAACAAAACAAAACAAAACAAAAAGCACTGAATGCTCTTGCAGAGGAACCAGCATCCACACGGCAGCTCAGATCTGTTTGAAACTCCAGCCTAGGGAATCCTAGACTTCTGAACTCTGTGTGCACCCAAACACACATGTAGGCTAACATTCATACACATAAATAAAAACAAATAAATCTTTTAAAAATCATTTAAAAGACAGTTGTCATTGAACAGACTAGAATTTATTCAGAAGGAAAAAAGTAAGACAAAGAACCCTGATATGTCATACCACTGTAGTACGAGTTTCATGCGTTACACCAAACATGACTTGTGGTTCATGTCATTTACAAACTAACAAGAGGTTATGTATGTAAAGTAAGACAGTTTTCTGAACCATAAAACTTGCTCATTAGAAACCGAGGACTGGGCTCGGTGCTATACGCCTTTAATCCCAGCACTCAGGAGGCAGAAGCAGGCCTCTCTGAATTCAAGACCAGCCTGGTCTACACAACAAGGTCCAGTCAAGTCGGGGCTTTAAAGATTTGTTTTTATTTATATGCATGTGTGTGTTTAGAGTCACCTGTGTGTGCAAGTGCCAGAGAAGGCCAGAAAAATGTATCTGATATTCCTGGAGCTGGAGTGACTGGCCACGACAAGCCATCTACTGTGGGTGCTGGGAACCAAAGTTTGAGCTTTGCAAGAGGGGCAAGCACTCCTAACAACTGAGCCCTAGCCTCGCTACTTAAAAGAAATGAACAACTGTACTTGTAAGAACCAAATGATATAACCCATGGTACCGAGGAATAATACAACACCTGTCTTTCAGTAAGTATCTATTATACATCCAACCGTGTACTGTCTCCATGCTGTACAGCAACCTGAAGTAGATAGTACTTTCACTATTTTAAAGAAGAGAAAATTAATATATCAACCACTGAAAGCCCAAGTTCAAGCCGACACATGGCTCTCCTCTAACACCTGTGACGTTCCCTAGGTAACACTGCTTGCCTGGCTGCCGCCCTCACCACGATGGTAATCATATAATTGAGTGATCAGCATTATAGTAATGGAGTATAATTATTTATTATTTTCAAGACAGAAGGAGCCATGGCTGGGATCTCAGTATAACGTATGCTGACCTCATCTCTAAAGCACGTATCTGGAAGATGAATATCTGATGCTAACTAACCACATGGGTTTTCTCAGCTTGAAGAGAGTTCCGACAGCAAACTTCAGGAACAAATTTCGGATCTCGTTAACCCGCAGGTTTAGACGGTAAACAGTGGAGGTGTGTATACTGAAGACTTCATCTGAAATTCATCCAAATTATCTTTCGAATTCTAAATTTAGATAGCTGAAGTTCATTTGATAAGGGATGCCATCTGAATGGTACAGAAAGATTTGGAGCATGTTTTTTAGTTCACAGAGGACTACCATTTAGTTGGGAAACACATCTGTATTACAGACACTAAATAACGGTTAACACAGATGCTACAAACCAGGTTAATTTCAAAAAAAAAAAAAAACAGAGACGGATGAATACAAAAATGATCACAAAAATCAGAGAATAAGATATATAGGAAAAACAAACAGGACGTGGTGGTTTTATTCCCCCAAAGGGTAAATGAATATTTGATATTTTCAATAAAGTAAGGCCATAGATAGTGCAAGCTAGGTGGGAGTAGACAGGCATGGAAAACTACAAAGAATGATCAGATATATATATATATATATATATATATCAGATTCCACACTATCCACCCCAGCGCACATCAATCACCATTTCTTGCAATTCCCACCACCGACGCAACTGCTGACCGCTGCCCTGGGATTGCGGTCGTGTGTGTGTGATGGATTTTGCCGTGCATAAAGGAGATTACCTCTGGGTTGCTGAGCCTTTCCTCCCAGGCTCGCTCACGAGACCGGCTGCATTTATAAGCAGTCGGTTGCTCCTTTGTTTCTTTGTTGAATCCTGTAATTCCGCACACAACGTCTGTCAATCATTTATGCTGGCCAGGAGGCAAATGGCAAGTGGAAAGGCCACACTGACCACAGGAGGGGCTCCCTCAGCTGGGGACAAACAAGCAGTTGGGGCTTTCCTCAGCTGAGAGCATTTGTCGCACTGTGTTCTCACAGTCCCGGGCTGAAGGGATCCAGAACAGTCACGTCATTGCCCTCAATGGTCAAAGAGTCAATATGGTTGAGCTTGTGGGAAAATGCGTCCTTTAAGAATGATATTTGATACTCACATTAAAAGTGAACATCGTCACATGGAAATCTTTCAGAAATGAATAGCATCCTCAAGAATCTCTGTGAACTGAACTCAGTGTTAATCCTTCACTGAGCTCTGAACCCCTCCCTCCTGCACTAGCCACTTAACCACTTAATCCGCCTCAGCTTCATCTAGAGGGCGCCCATAGCACCGCATAAGACCTGCTGCCGCTTGGCTATAGATACCTCCTCCCATTTCTAGACCCAAATAGAGACCTACCTACTCCATGGGTCGTAAGATCTGACTCTCCAGCAGCCATGCACACATGCCCAAGTAGCAGGACCCATGAGGGCTACGTGCAAAGGCTCACCCGTGAAAATAACAGGGTAAGGAAAAAAAGAGAGAAAGGATTCCCCTGTCCTTCCTCTGTTGGTTCGGACTGAGTATTTCCAGATGGCTCCCACAGAGACAATGCTGCTTGTGTTTACAAATCAATCATGAGTGCCTGCCTCATATCCGACATCTCTCCCTGCTTTGCCTCATTCTTCCCTCGATCTTGCTGCACCAAGACTGTACTCCTGGAAGAGCAAGAGTTCCTGGCTCTACTGTCTAGGAAACCAAGACTAAGCCAAGTTCTATTAGGCTAACAGATTGTTGTTGTTGTTGTTGTTGTTGTTGTTGTTGTTGTTTTAATATACTTTCTCCAAAGGACTGATGGAAAGGACTAAAACTTTAATTACCACTATATCACAGTGGAATGAGAATTTAAAGTGTGTGTGTGTGTGTGTGTGTGTGTGTGTGTGTGTGTGTGTATTACAAAGAAAGGTTGGGCAAGGTTGAGCATCAAAGCACGTACAATGTACATGGCCCTGTAACGAGTTTTGGAGTGACTTCATAGAACGTCCTTCGAGTCTCACAATAGGCTTTCCAGCTTTGTTAGGAAGAGCATGGAAAGAGAAGAAAAGTAGATCAGGTTTCAAGCCATGCAAGGCTGAGGCTCGCACAGCCACAAGAAGCCTAAGAAATTGGATTCAGTGGCGCTGCTGACCAGAGAGGTCCTAGCTATGCCAGGCCTTGAGTATCTAACAATGAATCCATCTGGCAGAAACCCTCACTGCGCCTCTTTTGGGAATGCTTGGTTTCAGCTCTTTTCATCCCACCATTCAGATGCTAATCAATGCTCAGGGGCAGCCAAGCAGTGTGTCTGCTAAGCCGATTTTTTTTTTTTCTTTTGATAAGTCTGGTACAGCCTGCAATGCACACGCCATGTTAATGTCAAATGTAGTCTTTGTCTACTTATCTCGTTCACTAACTCAAATTTCATTTTCTTTAACCAAATCTTAAAGGAAATTATATGTGTTTCTCTCCAGATAATCTCCCTTGCTACTCTGGGCCAATCTCTTTGCAGACAATGAGACATAAATAAAGCATGAACAGACACTTTTTAATTTATTCTATTTAAACATTATAACTGTCATGAGATTCTTGTGATTTTCATATATTAATATTTTACAGACGGTATTCCTTAACCCTAGATAGTAGCCAAAGTCAAAAGAAACTACGAAGAGTCTACAGATCTCGTCTATGAGAATCTGCATAACAGATATGATGTAGCACATGCTGTTTTACCTTTATTAAGCCATTCAGACCTAGGAACTTGGGCCAAAGAGAAGTCTCAGCAATTAAAGGTACCTGCTGCTGAGTCGGATGACCTAAATTCAATCCTGGAACTCACATGGTAGCAACAGCAAGCAGACTCCTGACCTTGACCTTGACTATGAAGGTGTGTGATGAGATGCACCTGTATGCATGGGCATGCACAGACACACACAATAAATTATGTGTATGCATATGAATTTATGTATTTAGTTTTTGTTTAGGTATGATAACACATGCCTTTCATATCAGCACTCGGGAGGCAGATATATCAATATGTATAGTTCTGATAATTCATAAGAAATCAGAAGCCCAAATATCTAAAGACAGCCATATAATCTCTGTGAGTTCAATGCCAGCCATAACTACATAGTATGCCTCTGACTTTAAAAATAATAATAATAATGCTAATTAAATTAAACTTCAGGCAACCAATGGCTGTTAAGAGAAGGAGAATCAGTCTCTCCAGAAACGAGTCCCCAAAGCTCATCTAGTCCCAAAACATCAGCCCTATATACATACACACATGCACAACATTAAATGAACACAGCATTTTGTATTATGTGTGTTTCTTATTATTGTGCATATATTTACTTTAGTTTGCCTCTTATAAAGTAATAAAAAAATACCTCGCTTTTCTACTAAAAAAAAAAATGCTGATGGGAAATAATATACATCCCCAGTCTGTAAAAACAGAAATGATCAGAATCAAAACTAACTACTCATTTAGGCTGTTGTGAGGCTCAGAGCATTGGAGGGCATTTAAAAGAGGCCAAAGACAAACACATGCTCTCTGTCTTTCCTGTTGGCATTTCCAACACACTTCTATCTTCCAGACTCATTTTCTCTGTGCACGCAAGTGCTCACGTGTACAGTACATGCATGGAGGATGGAGGGTTATCTCAGCTATTACTCCTCGGTCACTGTTTGCCTTACTTTGTAGTTATTGTCGTTTTCAAAAGTTTGATGATCGTTTTCCTCCTCTTCCAACTCATCCCAGATCCTCCTCACATCATGTGTTCTAGCTCTTTAAGAAAAAAAGGTCAAAGCAACCCCCCCAAAAGAGGACAGACACACACACACACACACACACACACACACACTACACACACACACACACACACACACACACTACACACACACACACACACACACACACACACACACACCTCCTCCTGAGCACAGGACCTAGCCGGGAGTGTGGCTGTTATACACTTTAACTCCAAGGAAAAACATTCTCTCTCTTCTCCCCATTTCAAATACCATTTTGGTTAGTGGCTCAACTTTGTGTCCACTTCACCTTTTCCATGCTGACATTTTGTCTGGATAGAACTTGCACAGTTCTTGCATATGCCGTCAGAGTCTTTGAGAATTCCCATTTGGAACTCATCCTGCTAAGTGTCTGGAAGATGGTGTTCCCTTGGAGTCATGCACGTCCGGCTCTTACAATCTTTCCACCTCCTCCTTCACATGGGTCCCTGAACCTTGAGCTAAGGCTTGTGATAAAGACATCCTATTTAGGGCTGAGTACTCAAAAGTCTCTCACTGTCCGCATATTGTCTAGTTGTGGGCACAGCTGTCACTTACCATCTACTGCAAGACAAATCTTCTCTGGCAGTGCTGAGCAATGCACTGACCTACGGGTTTGGCAATATGTCACTAGGAGTCACTTATTGTTATGTTCATTGAGCAGAGAAATGCTGACAACCTTGCCTTGTGTTCTTGCCATTTAACCCTGTCATACATGGAGCAGGCCTTAAATCCAGCCAGAACGTGGTTGGTTACTACTGTAACACTTATGCCACTACTCACAAGCTCACTATTGTAGATCTGAGGGCACACAGTGGTGTAGTATTGATTATGTTTCTCTTCCAGTAGCATGCATACTGCCTTCCAGCACTGTGAATGCTAGTTGGTAAAGATGGAGCCTCCCACTGGGCACCAGCTCTAGTTCTCCATGTTCAATGACATTCAGCCATTGCAGACAGTGACCAATACTATTATTCATAGACTTAATGTCTGAGGGGACTCCTTTGACCCTCAACTCAAGAAGTAACCCTTTCCTGGTACTGGGGATTTTAGTTGGTGACATATGATGACTGGTTGGGGGTATTAATATTAGGTCTCAAAGAAAGCTAGGACAAGTCTTACTCAGTACCTGTGGCCCCTCCCAGCCCTTCTCACCCTATTCCCTATCTATCCTAAACCTCTCCAGCTCATGGGCTGGGCCTCACTTCTCTTTCCCAGTTTCTGAGACCTATATAACTCAGCCATGTGGGCTATGTGCCCTCTTGGTTCCCATGTGCTCTCTTGGTCCTCTTAGCACCTTCTCTGCTCTCTTCCCTTCCTCTCACGGCCCAGTTCAGTCTGGACTCTTCCATATGCCTCTGGATATTTTCTCCCTCCTTTCTACAACAAAACGTTCTCCTTAGCCATACCTAGAAGCAGTCATATAATTCTTGACTGGTGCCCAAGCCCAGAACTGGTATATATGAGTTCCCTTCCAAGGGACCTGGCTTGTTCAGACCAAGCTGCTGATTTGACTCTCCTAGGGTATCTAAGATCATCTGATTCTGCTGGCTTCTGCTGCCCACAAATTTGACTCCAAGCCCAAGAGTCCACTTCATCAATGGCTTCTTCCCATCACCTGCTCTGATCATCCATCTCTCCTCACCTCCCTTCTCAGGATGTATTTTAAATCAGTATCTCTAGGACTGTATATCTTCACTTGGTCTAAGAGGCAAATATTTCATGAATTCTAGGACAGACTGCCTGGTACTGTACTTGATGACTATGGTTCCCAAAACAACAGGCTGAGAGGAGGAAGTTGGGGTGGATAGTATCAATACATGTATGTATGAAATATCAACGAATAAGCAAAACACTTGAAAAATTCATTAGACTACCCAGTCAAGAGTGGAAGAAAAACCACAGAAAATCCAGATACAGTCATGTCAGCACTCACAGACACAGGCTTTGCACAGGTAGTCAGTATTATTCCACGCCAATGAGCAGATTCCGGTGTCAGCTTAAAAGATCAGGATTTGAATCCTGGCTCTGCTCCTTTACGGCTGAATGAACAAAAGGAAGGGACCTGGTTCCCTTGTGCTGTTGTTTCTATGTCTCAAAAACAAGACCATCTGCTCTCTCAGTGATTCTCAAGAGAGTTAGCTGCCTGTTCTGGCTCCCTGATAAACAGACTTGGATGCGGGGGAACAAGGTCAGGAGCAGCCCAAAGCAAACAAAAGCGAAAGACAGAAAAGTGAATACAGAGAGGCCTTCAACTACAGAGGCAGCTAGGCTAGGCCATGGTTTGTTATTTGATGAGAAGAGACGGTATCGGTACCGTGAGAGGGCTCCAGAGAAGCAAGGGGTCAAAAACTGATGTAATGTTGACCTATTTGAGGGCAAGACTGGAGAAGACAAGATACAAAAAGAGACTAAGAGATAGATATGCCTAACCAGGGCATCGCTATTGCAAAGGAGGAAAACTAGAAAATTAATCTGGAGTAAGAAAAGAAGATAGATCCTATGAGGAACCCAGAGAGGGCACCCATGATAACAAACAAGGAAACCGAAAAGACTGAGTCATCTATCCCAAGCTACAACCAATTAGGATTTCAGCTGCTGCGCAGAAATGCGGCTAAAGACTGCAAAACCATTAGCAACAAAAGGTCGGTCGAATTTTCCATTAGGACCAAATTAGTATGAGACGCTAAATGGGGAAAAAAATGAAATCATGCCATTTGTTGGCATTTCATCTAGGCTCTGCCTCACAGTTACCTGGCAATAGCTAGATGTGCCTGACACACTATAAAAGGGGCTGCTTGCCCCCATCCTCTCTCTCTTGCTTTCCTGCTCTTGCTCCCTTACCATCTTCCCCCTCTCTCTCCCCATCCCATTCCCCTCCCCCAGCCTCCATGTGCTCATGGCCAGCCTCCACTCCTTTCTATAGATAGATAGATAGATAGATAGATAGATAGATAGATAGATGGATGGATGGTAGATCTGCCTTTCTTTCTCATTTTCAAACACCTGTTAAGTCACAACTGACTCTCAATAAACAGAGTTCTCATTTGAGACCCACAGGTAGAAAGCACTAATTTAGTAGACAGTGGAGGTAAAGAAATCTAAATATATTTTATGTAACTCTACCTCAAATGAATTATTCCAAATATTAGGGGCATCAACGGAAAAGAAAGGGTGAAGCGGCATCCTTGTCATCATTTATGTACTTACTACATTCACCGCCATGTCTCCTGTATGGCAGCGACACAGCATGGCATAGGTGAAATCTACTCACTAGAAAACTACAACAGTGTAGATAGAAAGCTAACATTGTTCTTTGAGGCTCTTAACTTTTTCTTTTTTTTTTTTTTCTTTTTAAAGATTTATTTATTTTATGTATGTGAGTACACCGTTGCCATCTTCAGACACACCAGAAGAGGGCATCAGATCCCATTACAGATGGTTGTGAGTCACCACGTGGTTGCTAGGAATTGAACTCAGGACCTCTGGAAGAGCAGTCAGTGCTCTTAATCACTTAGTCATCTCTCCAGCCCTTGAGGCTCTTTTCTAAAAGCCCATTTCCTTGCTCACGTTGGATGCCCTCTGGGCTTGGGTGCTCAGATCTTTTAAGGGCAGAAAGAGAGCTCTTTAGGTAATGCTGTTTTCTTGCTAATTCTATTAATATTCTAGAGTGTCAAGGAAGATTCAAAGTTAGAGAAAAGGTAGTTTGAGATGAAACTCTTCTATTTTATTCCTACTTGAAAACTGGGGAGAAATACCTCAAGATGTCGAGCTCTGATAATTCATCAGAAATCAGGGTCAAAAAAAAATCTAATGTGTTAAACAACTATATACCAAGTAATAAAATCATCTTTTACGTAAATTTTTTAAGAAAAAAATGTGAAATAAAACGAAATATTATGAGTTCATAAATACTATGGAATTAAAGGAGAATAATTATTTTTTAAAAGATCAAGAAAGGGCCATTAAGAAAAGAAGCACAGTAAGATGGCTATCAAACACTTTTGCAGAATAACCACTGCAGAAGGAAGTTTTCAAATTTTTTATTAGAGCTAAACAGTTTGAGAAGGATTCCAAAACCAGAATTTACTCCCAGGTCAAAGTAACAAGACTGATAAGAAGGGAAATGGATTAATAACCAAGCAACACTCAAAGTAATGTCCTTATTCACTTGTCTTCCAAAAGAAAACTCTGGAAAAAACGTGTTAGTGTGAAAAATGCTTAGGACAAAGTTTTAGGACATTGACAATTAAAGGCTGATGACACTGAAAGAGTAAAGGCTAACTCCCAGGGTTATGCAGACACTGGAGCAAGCTCAGACCAAGGCCTGAAACAGGCTGAGACTGCACGGAGGGGCTCTCAGCTAAGCACCAAAAGCTGGATTAAACCAGTGCACAGAATATTAAACAGGAAGAACTTCATAAGTGTGCAAAGTATTTGCTCCGCTTAAATCCTTCCCAAGGATGTTCAGGAAAGGGGTATTTTAATAGGCACATACCTTTGAGAAATAAGATCTCAGGATTGTTGGTTGTACATAATTAAAAGAAGAACTAAGCAGATACATAGAAACCAGTTTATCCAAAACTTCATTTAAATTACTGATTCAATAAGCTTTCTCAAACTGGTTCTGAATTGCAACTGTACAAGGCAATGAATGAAAATAGATAATTACCCTACCAAAACCACACACAGGAAACATTTATTATGAATGACTGACAAGAAAGAATCCAGTTCTAGAATAGCACTGTGCCTTTAAGGGGATTGTATACGCATTGGGAAGAGGCACTAAGAAAATCGTATTATATGTTACACAAGTGAATCTCTCTACTAAACATGGAACAAAATGTTAGAAACAACACTGTACTATCAAATCACCTCTGAAGTAAAACAAGAAGAAACTTGTTTCTTGTGCCCACACAACCACAATGATGGTCTTGTTTTAGATTCAGAACTAGGTCCTTTATGGGTCCTATGAAGAGTTCTGAGATAGTTTCTAAAATCACGATGCTTCGAAATTAATCCCTGCCCCTCCCCGCCCCCACCATGTGCTACTTTCCTTTCTATTATGATAAAGACCAAAGGAATTTAGGTGGAGTGGGATTATTTTACTTTCATTGTGAAGAGGAAGCGCTTACAAGAACTCAAGCAGGAACCTGGAGGCAAGACCTGAAGCAGAGACCATGCTTGGCTGCTCTCCGAGGCTCACTCACTTCGTCTTTTTATACAACCCAGGACCACTCGCCCGGGGGTAGCACCACGCACAGTGGGCTGGGTTCTTCCATATCAATCCTGGATTAAGAAAGAGGTTTCCAGTAGATTGACCCATTGGCCATTTGCTATGGAACATTTTCCCAGGTAATGTTTCCTCTTCCCAGGTAACCCTAGCTTGAGTCAAGCTGGTAAAACTAACCAGCACACCTTGTTTTAATGTGCTGGTAAATGTGCTGGTAAAACTAACCAGCACACCTTGTTTTAATTCACTGAAGGTCAACTGTGAAGTCTATAGTGCCCCGTACTATATAGCCACACTTTTATGAAAATATATATTCATATGATCATTGTGCTTCTTAATTGACTACCATGTACTCATGATTCAAGAGCGTGTGACCTCCCCACTTAGAAACTGAAACTCCAATGATAATCCTTTCCCACATTAGTGCAATAATATGGATTTTTTCTCAAATGCTCCTTCTTGGCACAAAACCTATGAGTTATTCCTTCACACAAGCATTTACTTATTCATTAAAGATTTGTTGAAATCCTGGGCATTCTCCACCAAAGACCAGGCGAGGCAATGAGAAACCAAGAAACAAAATGCATGCCCTTTGCCCTTCTGGAACTCAGTCTAAAGGCTTTAAGATAAGCAAGCTTATCATCTAAAAATATGTTGAAATCACCCCAAATCTCAAAAATTAAAAATAAAAATTGCTAAAGTATGAGCAGTGTAACTTTTATAATTAAAATTTTCAGCATCTAATAATAGTTGTAATATATATGTAATATATCCATGTTCTGTATATTTCTACATGTATATTTTTGACACTTCTGGCTTAGATCATTTACATTCTGGTAGCATGGGAAGAGTATCAGCCCAGGTGCTGATTCATACATTCTAGCCCAGCTCAGCTGCCATTGTCATGGTGGCTAAGGGAAGGTTATTCAATTTCCATTTGTCTAACTTACAGTGTATAAAATGAAGATGATAACACCTGTGTACCTACCCCACAGGCTTTCTGTAAAGATAAAATGGTAACGTGACCTCACATCAACTCAATCCTGCTATGAGCTAAAGCAAGAGAGCTCACAGAAAACTAAAATATTTAAGTACATTCCTAAATAAAATAATCATCTTAACAGCAAAGTCTTGCTTATTTTAAGACTAGTTTAGAATATGTAATGAAAAATGTGTTAACGATGAGGTAATATTAATGAGTTAGTTTTGAAGATATACCTTCAGGCAGAAGTTTCTCAAAGAACCAGGTGTATCACATGGGAGGGAGCTTGCTACTCATACTGACTCCTGCATATGAGTTTTATTTGAAGGGGTCTGAGAATCCACACATTTTATCAAGCACCCAAAGACTGATATACACTAAAATACAGTCTCTACTGACAAATGGTGAAAAGCAACCTTTGACCTTGGTAACAAACAAAACCATAATAAAATACCTAGATTAGAAAGAAAATCCACATGAAATAGTTATTATATTTTCTAGCTCCTTTAAAGTATTTTTAATTCAGAAAGGATAAGTTGTTTCAGGTATTGATTGGGTTTCTTCCTTACATAGTGGGAAAATTATAATCTGAATTATTGCTTTTTCTTAACTAATATATATATATATATATATATATATATATATATATATATATATCCAAAGGAGGTTAAGAAATAAGCCAGAAGCTTTTGGCCATTAAAGGTAAAACTTCTCTTTTCCCTAAGAATGATAGTCTAGTATAAATGTTTGGACTCTTACAATGTAATAGAGCACCACGGTCTTAGCCAGTGTTCTATTGCTGTGAAGAGACACCGTGACCACAGCAACTCTTATAAAGGAAAACATTTAATAATGAAGCAAAACTGGATTACAGTTGAGAGGTTTAGTCCATTATTGTCATGGCAGAAAGCATGGCAGCATGCAACAGACACGGTGCTGGAGAGGCAGCTGAGAGTTCTACATCTGGGTAAGCAGGCAGCAGGAAGAGAGAGTGACACTGGGCCTGGCTTGAGCTTCTGAAACTTCAAAGGCCACCCCCAGTGACACAATTTGTTTAAAAAGGCCACACCTATTCCAACAAAGTCACATCTCCCAATAGTGCCACTTCCTATAGGCCTATGGTCACATCTCCCAATAGTGCCACTTTCTATAGGCCTATGGTCACATCTCCCAATAGTGCCACTTCCTATAGGCCTATGGTCACATCTCCCAATAGTGCCACTTCCTATAGGCCTATGGTCACATCTCCCAATAGTGCCACTTCCTATAGGCTTATGGAGACCTTTTTCACTCAAACCACCAGAATCACCACTCACAGGTGTGACATATATAATTTTAAAATAAAGAAGACTATTGTTATACTCCTAAATTGAATGTCATATACATTTCAAAAGAATTATATAATCTTGAATTCTTTTCCTTGGCAAATTAACATGATATCAATACTACTTTCACACCATTTTAAAAATATCTATATTATTCCAAGTAAGATACATTTGTTACTATTTCAAGCTCACAATCCTAAACAAATTCTCCCTACAGAAAGAAAATTTCCCTCACGGCTTTTTTCCAAATGACAAAAGAAATAGGAGATAGCTGTTAAAATACATAATAGAGACTCAGACTATTTACATGGCAGACTTATACTTGACAACCTACTTTTTATTTAGTTTTCCTTAAACATTAAACTGCTTTCAAAGAGATTAAATAGAAAAACACAAGATTGTTTTTTAAATGCCTTTACAAAATAACTGTACCATTTTAAAGAATGTCTACATTTAAATTATATATTTTTTTAAAAAAATGTTCATGTAAAGCAAGGATGTCACATAAAATATAACCATCTAGTAAAATAAGAGCAGATCTGGACAGTGACAGTTAAGCAAAGCACCATTGGGAAACTTAACAGGAATTCTTTAAATATCCCTGAGGAAAGGGACAAAAAGCTATGAGCACTTCTCCTTGCAGCCGCTTTATAAAGTGAATACACACTTTCCAAAACTGACTGCTAAGAGTCCCACGTCGACATCAGATGTTTCCAACTAACAGACGGTTCTGTGTTTGAAACAGAGGACTGCCTGTTCACCCTGGTGACTGGAAACATGTTGCTGGGTAAGCTTAACTCAGCCATGAAACGAAAATAGGCAAGGAGAGAACTACAGCTTCTCAGTGACAGACAAGTAGCGACTGGACAGCTAGGAACTGTCGCTGTGTGTATGACTAATGCTTTATTTTGTATATAGAATCCCAGCCTTCCTGGACGCCCATCCTGCTCAAGTCAAAACGCCTCAAAACACTTCTGTAAACGCTAACAGCAGCTTCAAGGTAAGCTCACTGTGCTTAAAAGGGAGGAGCGGGGAGCTATTACTCCACCTCCAAAAGGATACTAGGAAATTTCCACTTTTGAAGTAATATATGTTTCAATGCAAAATAAGGTCTTATGGACTTTCAGGTTCATTACTATGTATCTCGCTTAGCTGTAACAGTCTTCTCTTGTAGGCATCCCAGTCCAAGGCCACAGAAAGTAGAATCGACTGATAAGAAACTCAGGACTGACTTCCCGAAGCACCACACTGACAGGGAGATTGACTGAGTTTCTGCACATGCCGTAATCATGCCCAAACAAAGCTCTGTCGCCTCCCCCTCTGGATGGACACAGCCGGGAACACGCGGAGTCTGCAGAGATGTCGGATTTGCTTCTTTGTGTACTTTTTAGGCCTCTATCACTCTCCTTGGCAGTCAAAATTAAAGATTTTCAAGGCAAAAGGCTGCTCCCTTATTTCTTGGCTTCGTTTCACCAATTCATCTTTTGCTGTTGTTTCTTTAAAAAAAAAAAAAAATCCCAGCACTTGGGGAGGCAGAGGCAGGCGGATTTCTGAGTCCCAGGCCAGCCTGGTCTACAAAGTAAGTTCCAAGACAGCCAAGGCTATACAGAGAAACCCTGTCTCGAACCCGCCCCCCCCCCCAAAAACAAAATTAAAAATAAAATCTTGTGTGCTTTTTTGACTCATTCCTCTCTCACCTCATTCAGGAAATTTCAACTTTTCTCATAGTAAAGCCTTTTTTTTTTTTTTTAAAAAAAAAAGTGTTTATCTATTATATGTAAGTACACTGTAGCTGTCTTCAGACACTCCAGAAGAGGGCATCCGATCTCATTCCAGATGGTAGTGAGCGACCATGTGGTTGCTGGGGTTTGAACTCAAGACCTCCAGAAGATCAATCAGTGCTCTTAACCTCTGAGCCATCTCTCCATAGTAAACCCTACTAATTAACTGTATTCAAGCAGTAACTTTTAACAAATTGTGACTTGAACTAGAATTTCCTTCCTAGGCTCATATATTTGAATGTTTGGTCCCCAGTGGATAGAACTCTTTGAGAATGGTGGAGGAGGTGTGTCACAGGAGGTAGGCTTTGAGGTTTCAAAAGCCCACACCAAGTCCTGTTTCACTTCCCCTCTATCTCTGCCTGCTGCCTTTGGATCAGAAACTGAGCTCTCACTACTGCTCCAGCGCCATGCCTGCGTGCTGCCACACTCCCCACCACGGTGGGCATGGACTAACCCTCTGAACCTATAGCCAAGTCCCCAATTGGATATTTGAAATAAGTTGTCTTGACCATGTGTTTTGTCACAGCAATAGTAACCCAAATTAAGATACAAATATTCCTCTGATCAATTCTCCTCACAAGCCAAAGCCTGTGATCTACCAAATTACGTACAGTCATTTTCCATTCTCACAGATTATGTCTTACTCTGAAATTCTATAAAAATCTCCCATTATTACCATATTTGAAGAAAATGGATTTCTTTCAGGAATAAAACAAGAGACAAACACTTATCAGGGATACAAAGATTTAATCAAAACTATTAACTATTTTGATCTAACTGGAATCTACGCAACACTAAACATAGCCACTGTAGAACACATACTCTTTCTCTAGTATATATGTAACAGGCTTTTAAGCTCAGGTGTTCAACACTTGGTCCACAGCTGATGATGCAGTTTTGGAAGATGGTGAAACCTTTTGGACATGGCACCTGGCTACCAGGTAATAAGGTCAAAGGAACAGGCTTGAGGGTTCTAGATCAGCCCTACATTTAACCCGAGCTCTCTGCTGCTTGTTATTTTGCTTTGTTATGAAGCAAAATAAATTCTTTCCTTCTTCAGTTGCTTCCATGTAGCAGTCTGACCCAGCAAAAAGCATTGTCTTCATTTGGGTTACTACTGTTATGATGAAGCACTGTGACCTAAGCAGCCTGGGAGGAAAGGACTTATTTCCGCTTACACTTCCATGTTGCTGTTCATCAAAGGAAGTCAGGACAAGAACTCAAACAGCAAAGGAACCTGGAACCAGGAGCTGAAGCAAAGACCATGGAGAGGGTGCAGCTTACTGGCTTGCTCTCTGTAGCTTGCTCAGCCTGCTTTCTTATAGAACCCCGGACCACCAGCCCAGGGATGGCACCACCCACAATGGGCTGGGCTCTCCCACATCAATCATTAATTAAGACAATACACTACAGGCATGCATATAGGAGGATCTTATTGAAGAATTTTCTCAATTGGGACTCCCTCCTCTCCAGTGACTCTAGCTTGTTTCAAGTTGACATAAAACTAGCCAGCACAAGCACAGCAGCCAATACACAGCTCACACGGTGGTCCCTCAGAAAGCTGGAATCACCCTACTTCTGCCACAGTACAAGTGAGGTGGAAAGCAGCCACGGAGATCATGATAAAGCAAAATCTTTCTACATATTAGAAACTAAGAAACTGTAGCGCTCTCTCCCTCCCCTGCAGAGAGGATGCCCTGAGAATTCACAACCCTCTACAGACTGGACTCTCTGATTCCATCCTCTTCTCTGCAAAGCTTTTCCTTTTACCTTTCCCAATTCTTTTGCCTTCAAGATCAACTTTAAACCCACCATTGCTACAAAGCAGTCTCTGCTTGCTTTCTGTCTACAGACATGTTGTCATTATCCAACTTCCAGCTCTAAGGCTGTCCATATCTCTATTAGCCCCCAATCACCTCTTGTCATGAAGAATTATTTAAAGTCTGATGTGTCTGAACACTTGTCCTTAAATACAAAGTTCAACTATTTGGTGATATAATTTGTATCTTAGAGCCTCACTACCCATAGATTGATCCATCAGCAATGATGAGTTTATTAAGTAGCAAAATCTCAGGCTCAACCCCAGATAAATGATATGTGTACTTTTAAATTTTGTTTTTATTTGCAACAATGTCTTATTATGTAGCCCAAGTTGGTCTCAAACTTCATATCACCATGAGCTAGTCTATTACCAAGTTGTTTCCCAGGTATCTATCACTACTCCCCTGAGTCTTTAATGTAACAAGAGCCAGTAGAAAATCTATTGAACACTCTGCCTTATAGTACTTCTTTCAAAACCATCACATTTTAAGTAGGAGCAATTTAATAAATACCATTCAAGTTTATCTAAAATAGGCTGGGTTTTGTTTCCATGTTCTGAGACAGGATCTCACTATGCAGCTTTGACTGGCATGGAATTGACTATGGAGACAAGGTTGGCCTCAAACTCATAGGACTTCTTGCCTGCCTTTGCCTCTGCCTATTAAATGCTGGAGTTAAAGGGATATACTTCCACACCCAGAATGGCTTCAATTTTAACAACCAAAGAACACAGGAAAATGTTTTTCAGGAATACAATGTTTAATGGTGCGTTATAGCATACCTAAAATCAAAGCACGTGACAACATAGTATGACCATTAAAACAGGCTTTGTGTCTTTATTAGCTGCTCCAGACATCTGCTAATAAATGGTGATGTTTAACCAGTCACTAAGAATAATGGCACACCACAGGAAATAGAAACTGGATGGTGGTTTAAGCCTCTTCCACCACTAAATAGATGAATGTTGACATTCCAGATGTGTCTATAATAACTAGAGCATCTGGTATAATAAGCTAAGTAATTTTAATAAATATTTACTTCAAAATTGTCTTAGTGCCATTTTGTGCCTCAAGATACAACGTTTTTGCTTTTAAATGCGATCCTAAAACTCCTTCCAGACTTATAAATTTATATAGTTTACAGGAATACTAAAAACATGCATATTTATAGAATAAGGAAAATACAATCTCTCATTTAAAATGTGCAAAAGTGAATCCCCTAACTATTACTCTGGAGGACTTGTGATATATGGTTTTGAGATTTGAAGCCAAAGGGACCATTGACTGTGCTCCCTTCTCAAGACCACACAATTTCTCTTCTAGTCTTTAATTCAAATATGCATCTGAATTACCTACCTCAATTTCATCTTTTAAAAGAAGAAAACAGTACATTAGAAGGTATGGTAGAGAATAACTAGAGTTGAAGATGTAGCTCCTTGGTGGTATGCTTGCAGACACAAGATTCAAGAGGGCTAAGGAAAAAGAGACAAAGCCCACTGAGATTTTATTTCGACACAGTAGTATTTAAAAGCCATTGTTTCTAGGTTAAATGGGTAAAGTAATAGCTCGGATTGGATGCCTGGTTTTTTTCTCCTACTTTGGAAACAACTGCTCAATTCTTTCCTCTTGCTGATAGCTATTCTTCACTACTCCATTTAAACACAGCATCAACACCTAATTCCTGGTCTCTTTGACAACCAAACGAGGTCTCTTAGGGACAAGCAGAAAGTGTCACCAGGTGTCCCTATCACACCCAGGCCTGTGTTCTTTGAAGAATAAAACCAATTCTGACAGGTACTAAATGCTACAAGGAATCACTGTCACAAATTATCTCAAAGCTGACCGTGACAGGGGATGTGAAAAACTCAGACATGCATCCGGGTTACGTGTATTCAAGCAGCCTACTGTCTGTCCATTCAATGTGGACTATGGGATTAAAGTTATAAAGGAAATTCTACATATTACTCCACAGTGTGTATAACGAATCAACCAAAGTTTTAAAAAGGTATCACTTTATATCCTTCAAAAACTTGCCATTGCTTTTGGTGACTTTGGATAGCTAAGCCTCCACAAGCAACACAGAAATCAGGATGTGTATATTCCCTTCCTTCAAACCCCTTCACTGAATGTCTTAGATATGCTGTGCTCCCTGTTGCAAGGGACAGTGACAGAAAGTTTATGTTGCCGCTGAAAGCATTTCATGTTCTCTGGCTCTAGCACCTTATTCAATGACAATAGCACAGCCGTCATGGCTCTAAGGTCACTAAGACATTAGCGTTCGTAACTGTTGACTTTACCTCGTCAATAGATCTACTTGATATTTAGCTGGCAGCGGTGTAATACCAACACAGAAAAAAAAAATCCCTCTTTGGAAAAACAACTTTAAAAGCTTTTGAATAGTTATTAGAAGATGTTATACAGGCATGATAATAATTTGATACCTAAAGGACAGACAGTCCCACAGGGTTAGACAATGATGGTGCCACCAAAGCATCCCTAGGAAGAACGGCCCTCAGGCAAGCAGGTCAGAATCAACAGACACAGTGGTAAGCAAAGAATGTCCTGAATAAGAGATAAAAGTCTCAATAGATGTACAATAGCCTCAGGCAGATGTTAGCAGGCGTGAGACACACCACAATGGTCTATTCTGATGGACAGCAAAATTTCAGTCAGTCCAACAAATATTAAAGGTCTTTCATGAATTAATCACTGTCCCAGGCACTGTGAAGCTAGTTATTAATTGACAAAAAAAAAATGCTTACTTAAATAGATGGGAGAGTCTGGGCTAAGCATTCTGTGAATACAGTGATGTCTTGTTGTTGATGTTAGTCGGAGACAAAGTTCACTGATGAACGGAGCAGTAAGCGCAAGCAGTAACTAAGGCCCAGTGAATGGCAAATCAGTACAAATAAATGCCTGAAGCAGTGATACAAGGCAGGGAGGGCCAAAAGTTCAGTTCTTGGAGTCAAGCTATTGAAAAGCCGAGAATAAAGCTTTAGTTCATTCAGCAAAATAAGTTTATGCCTGCATTAAGTATTTTTAAAAAATGAAGAAAGTGATTAAGCAGAAGGACTGTGCTCTTCTGCGCCCCTGAATGCGCCCCTGACAAGTGGAATGCCCTGTGTGTAAGAACAAGATCTGGTCAGACACTCTCACTTCAAAACATGGGCGATGTCAGGAACAAAGAGGCAAAGAGATCAGTCGAGATGTGTTCAGAGTGAGAGCGCAGACAGACAACCATCTGAAGGCAATGAAATGAAATTCTTGTCGGAGAAGCCAGGAACATGGTAGGACAGAACAGAAGAACACGTGGCTAAGTCACTGACCCAAGTCCCTGACTTTTATTTAATTCTTGATATTGTCTAAATGAGTCTAGTTCATCTTTTTTGTTTGCTTCTGTTGCTGCTGTTGTTTATGTTTTGTTGTTTATTTGTTTGTTTTTCAAGATGGGGTTTCTCTGGGTAGCCCTGGTTGTCTTGGAACTCGCTCTGTAGACCAGGCTGGCCTTGAATTTAGGAGAGAGCTGGCTAGCTCTGCCTTCCAAGAGCTGGGATTAAAGGCCTGTGCCACTCTCATCTTAAAATCAGAATAACATAAACTGATTAGAAGACTCAGATAAAAAGTTATGAGTATTCGCTCTCTAACCCACAAGGAACCAGGGGCTAAATAAAATTTAGCTATATTCTGTCCATGGCTAGCAGACTGTAGCAGTCAGTCAGTCACTACATAGTAAAGAACAGAGTTAAAATAAAAGTGATGTGAACTCTTAGCACAGGGAGAGGAGAAAAATATAGTACATAAGTCTTAGCTAAGACGGAAGCTACACTATTGACATCTAGGTATGTATGAAAGGGAATTCTTATAAAAATGTAAGAATTAAGGGGAGAGATCAATGACATATTCAGATAAAGTGGGTCGTACAGACTTGAGCTACTCTGAAGGCCAAAGCAGATGGAATGGAGAAGTTCAAGGCCTTCCTGGGCCATAGCATGGATTCAGAGTCCTAGATAAGAACCTAAACTCAAAGTTTAAATAAATAAACAAACAAGGCAGGTGTTGTGGATAGCCCTGGGACTAATTATATTTGATGTTAATTCTGTTCTTCTGTGAGTGGTTGTGAACAAGGAATGAGTCAGCACTCAGGTGATTTCCTGTAAACCTGCTTCCCACCTTAATTTAATAATAAATCTTTTTTTTTAAAGATTTATTTATTTATTATATGTAAGTACACTGTAGCTGTCTTCAGATACTCCAGAAGAGGGCATCAGATCTCATTACGGATGCTTGTGAGCCACCATGTGGTTGCTGGGATTTGAACTCAGGACCTTCGAAAGAGCAGTCTGTGCTCTTACTTACTGAGCCATCTTACTTAATTTGTAAAATAAAGGAGAGCTGAAGATTGGGCCAAGAAAGGGAAGGTGGAGTGGAAAGTGGGGAGAGGAAGAAGGAGAAAATGGGAGAGAGAGAGGACACAGAGGAGGAGGAAGAAGAAAAGCGGAGCAGAAGCACTTGGCCTGGAGAAACCTCAAGTTCTAAGGGGCTCATAGATGTGGAAGATGACAGTGTAATGGTAGATCTGCCCAGTCTAGGAGCACAGCATATACTCATATTAACTGAGTTGTGTTTTCATTGCCCGGGCATATTTGGGTTGGAGATTTACCCCAACAGCGGGGAGCAGCTGTCAATCCCTGACCAACAAAACAAAACCACACTTTTTATTGTATACTGACCCTAACGTGCTATCTGATTTATTCACACGAATCTAATTTTCATTCTTCCAGGGTAAATGCATGCATTTCCCTGGCTGCAACCTACTAAATATTGACTGATCTTCAAAGCAGACAGCTTCCCCGTGACCGAAGATCATACGTCCAGAAACAACTTGACATCTTCCTATCACGATGCCCAGTATTTAGAGCAACAGTCAACAGAATATAGAGCTATTGATCTCATCATCTCAAAAACATCAATCTCAAAAAAAAAAAAAAGAAAAGAAAAGAAAAACCAAAAAACCATCACTGTCCTCTAAAACTCATTTTCCTTTTGGGAAATGATGTGTCTGCTACGATCTTACAACAAGAGCAGCCTACTGTAAAGGCCCACCTAACGGAAGACCAAAGACTGGAGCTGTTAATGGCAACAGAACTCTACCAGTGGCAAATGGTTCAACATACCTCAGGTACTTGCTGAAATATTTGTATGATGAAGCACACCATCCTTCTACCCAAGGGAAAAATATCCACAGGAAACCAGGATTGGTGAGGATACATAAGAAAGAAGATATGCAAGTAACAGCAGACTTTTAAGTTGTATCGGAATGGCATTAGGAAGGAAACATTCTCGAACTATTCCACAGAGGCTATTGTGTCTATCACAGTCAAATCAAAGCTGACCAAGCAGCAAAATGTTATTTAACTATCAGGAAAAGGCTATGTAGATCATGTGTGAGGAGGTACATGCATATTCAGAGGTATGTGTGCTCTTATGTTTCTGTGGGTATGAATGAACAATTGTTAATAAATCTTTGCGATCAAAATATATATATATATATATGATGAAATCTATTCAAAGGAAATGAAAAAAGGTAAGATTAGTGCAAAATTGGGAAGTTATTAAAAAGGCTAAGCATGATGCGAACGATTATGTCATTGCAAAGACTAGATGTCCTGAGACTTAATCATTGAGTGCTTACATTGCTACTATGGAAAATATGAAGTCCTCCCTGCTGCCTACAAAGGTGGCTATTGTGACTTCAATGGCTGCCAGGGCAGACTCCTCCAACAGGTTGCACATAACGTGAGCATATTAGATTTTGGCATGTTTTATGGAATAGCCAATAGGTCTTGTATCGACATGCAGTTTCTTCTAACTAAGCTGAGTGCATCTTTCTCTCCTCCCCGCTCCAACTTCTGTATTAGTTAGGGTTTTACTGCTGTGAACAGACAACATGTCCAAGGTAGGTCTTATAAAAAAAACAACAACATTTAATTGGGGCTGGCTTACCGGTTCAGAGGTTCAGTCCATTATCATCAATTTGCGCATGGCAGTATCCAGGCAAGCATGGCTGAGAGTTCTATGTCTTCATCCAAAGGCTGCTAGTGGAAAACTGACTTTCTTTTAGGCATTAAATCCAGGGCTTCACATTTGCTATGCAAGTAATCTTCTATGGCTTCACATCCCCAGCCCTTGGGCTGAACTCTTTAAGGGGAAAATCCATATCCAATTCATCATACACTAACTACCCTAGCAAGGCAGGTTGAGCCACTTGTTCTTAGCAGGTTTTAGTAACAAGTTGAAATGAACTAAGTGATAGATATTAGTCTGAGCCTAATTTAAATGAGATAGTCAGAGATAAGAGCCATTACTGTAGCAGAATTTTCTGCGTCCAATCAATTTAAATATTAATATAACAAGAAGCCTGTGATTGGGCAGGGAAAAGGGAGGCAGGGCTGAGTTTCAGAGACAGAGACGGGAGAAGAAAGGAAAATGTTGGAAGGACAATACAATACAGACTCTGTGTGGCTTTAAATAGTCACCGGTAGCTATGAATTTCATATAAGGGATGGATAATTACAGGACAATTTGTCTTATCTAGGTGAGCAATTTATACTCTTATCTATTGGCTCTGAAATTATTGTGTGGGCATCTTGTGAATTGAGAACTTATTGACATATAAATCTAAATGATTAATCATGTTTCTAGAGTTTTGACTTCCTGGGTTAAGAGGATTTGTGGCAACTAGCCACAGGGGTAGATGGCTGAGAAGGAACGAGGTGCTCTGAAGCAAGCAAACCGGAGCTGGGAAGACCGAGATCAATCGATTGATCAATCGATTGGTCAGTCACCATACTGGGGCTAGTCGTAGAGGCAGCAAGACAGAGCGAGTAGCTGGGTATACCTCAGGATGGTGCCCCTTTTTTAATATTTCCTGCAACACATTACTGTCCCTAAAAATTCAACTATTTTGATACTAGGATATGTCTAAGTAATTCCTGCTATTTCATGAGCTTTTAAGCTTTTACTAAATGTAATATACACAGCAAAAATACTATTCACTTCACACTCAAGACCTGAGTCATAAAGAGGGATCACATAATTTTCCCACAGGATGCTTTTACAACACCATAACCTCAGAATGAATCAGGGGAACTGACGTAAAGAAACTTAAACTCAAAGAGCAACACTGTCAAGGACACAATTTTAAAGATTCAACTATAAAACGCACGTTATTATGTGCATATAACTGTATCCAATATTAAAGACGTACAAAGATGATTGCTTCTGGAAACAGAAATTCTGGAAGGTGCTTATTTGTTTCTCAGGTAAATATAAAATATGACTGATCCAAATATACATGAAGCACCTAAAATATGTAAGCATGACCTGTACTGTGGACGTGGGGATTTTAATCCTATGATTGTGAATGGTTCTTGTCATTACTTATATTGCACTGTGGGTAGCATGGATGCTCAGTTTCAGAAGCATACATTCAGAAGGCTCTTCTGCCTGGCTAAGAGAGTGAAATGTCTTAATTCTCTGAGCAGGGAATGTTACTCTCTGCTAATCACCTTTCATCACCGCGTCCACTTAACTGTGAGTCAGCTTGGGGGACTGACTCAGCTCAGTGAGGAAAGGAGAGGTGGGAAGGAAGGAAACTGATAGGGAAAGCTCATCACGCAGAAGCAAAAAGTGGGAGAGAAATCTCCGAGGGTGAGGAGAGGAGACAGGCCAATGGGGACTCAGACATAGTCAAGGGAGCAAAAGTAGTCCCAGGGCTGGAGGGCACAGGATATCTACATTCTACAGCTTACAGAAAAACCAAAGAAGAGTCTGAACATTCCAAGCACCTTGGTTTAATGACTACAGGTTTTACAATTTACTAAATTAGAAATCTGTAGCTCATAAATAAGCACGAAGATGTCAATTTTAGAAGGAATAAAACTGAATTAATAGGAAATGTAAAGCAAAAAGAGAGGAGAAACCAACTGGCCCTTAGAAGTTCCTGGGGAGATGCTATGCTAACATGGCTTTGTTGCCTCGGGAGTCATTGGGTTTTCGCTTGGGAATCTAGGCACAGCACAGAACCAAAATTGGTGCCTTCGAACCTTCCCTTTCTTCTTCTGGACTCCACCCTTTGGTAGTTTTAATGAGAATGCCCTCAAAGGCTCACATACATGAACACTTGGTCTACATTTGGAGGAAATGCTTGGAAAGAATTATCCATCTATCATCTATCTATCTATCTATCTATCTATCTATCTATCTATCTATCTATCTATCATCTATCTATCTATCTATCTATCTATCTATCTATCTAGTGCCTATGGTTCAGGATGTAAGCTCTCAGCTACTGCTCCAGCACCAAGCCTGCCTGCCTGCCTGCCTGCTGCCTCCATGTTCCCTGACATGATGACCATGGACTTTAACTAATCCTTTGGAGCCAGGAGCCATAATAAACTCTTTTATAATTTATCTTAGTCATTGTATCTCCTAACAGCAATAAAACAATAATAACAAAGACATACCCCTAATTAGTGATGTTTCTCTGAAAAAAACACAAAAACTGACCTAGACATACCAGCCTCTCAGTGAATAACTGCAATACATAAGTAGCTTAGCCTCATACTGCTGGCTTTATCAAAAGATGCCACGCTGTCTCTGCATACACATTCTAAGGCCATTATTTTTATATTTATTCAAAGGTAAGCACAAAACTTTCAATGTTTCTCAATAAACTCTAATCAGTGAATATTAGGAGTATTGCAAATATCAGTTTGTTTTGCTTATTAATACTAATATATTTTATACTATTTTATCCAGGTTCATTCAGCTTAGTGAGATTTGTTCAGGGGTACGTTTGTATGTGTGTGCCTGTGTCTGTTTTTCACATTAGTTTTATATCAAAGTCATGGCTTCTTGATTACAGTATACACTCATCCCCAAATATCCTACAGCCTCCAGGGTGTCTCAGGATAAAAGAGAAAGATAGACAGCTAACTTGCCACAGGCCTGGGTAGACTGATGTACAGAGTGTCCTATTTAGACTGGTGCCAGCACCCACATGCAAACACAGTCTGATGGCAACTTTCAGTTTTGAGGAGCCCAGGTAGGTTGAAAGAGATCCCGATTGGAATAAAAAAGGTTAAGTCTCCCTCAAATAAAGAAAATGTTCAAATTTTTCTTAATCAATTGTGTTTGGTTTCAACATCCAGAAAAAGTAATATAAACCAACCAAGGCAAAAACCTAAGACAGGACAAACAAAATAGGTTTAAAGAGAGAGAGAGAGAGAGAGAGAGAGAGAGAGAGAGAGAGAGAGAGAGAGAGAGAGATCCTTAAAGTACAGGCATAATCAACAATAAGTTGTACTACTTGGAGCAAATCTTAAAATAATAGCTTATGGCAGACGCTCTCTGCTCTGACCTCCTTGAGGGTTTAAGGCTGATCCAGACGTTCACAGCGAGGTACGCTCATTCACATGGAACTGCACATTAGGTCCAATACCCCTGATTTTTAACAATCAATGCCAATGACCATTGACTTACTAAAATCCAGTTAACTCAGGGTGGGGGATGAGGAAGAACTACCCACAACAAATACCTTCACCGAAGTGCAACACCACTGAATTAAATAGTTCCTCTAACAAGTTATTTGTCTGCTATAGAAAAAATAGTAACAGCAGTAGTAACTGCCACTTAAAATGATTTACTAAGTGCCAATGTATATTTCTGGCATCACTGCCAAAAGTCAGACAGATATAGCTACTTATTTAATACATACCATACATATTCCTAGATATACAAATACATACAGAAACACATATCATAGACACATGTACCTACATGCATGCTCTTATACACACACACACACACACACACACACATTTACTAGTACCAACAATATAAATAGTACCAACAATACAAATAGTTTAATACATTATCCCTTTAATTCCAAGAACAAACATATTACATATTATTTTCATTTATTTAGGCCATGTAGACTTTCAACATTTATTGAGCAACTACAGCACTATTTCCACTTGTAGTCCTCAAAGTGAAAGTGAAGAAAATTCTGGAACATGGATGATATAGTTTTCACCCACATTAGCAGACTATCGCAATTCATCCTCACTGATCTTCAGCCCCTGCTTCTGGACAGAAGCAGTTGTCATTCATTACAAATGAACAAGGCTGACAAGGCCATTAAGGCGCCCACCTCGGAATCTTGCCTTATCAGCCTGACACTGAAATTACCCGAACTGACAGATTACAACCACCCACAAGCTCTAGCAATATTTTTAAAATAGAATAAATATGATCAAAGTATTAAAAAGACACTAGTCGTCACAAAACTGGTATCAAATTATGCCCAAACTTAAAAATCCAATATCATTAAAAAAACCTTTGAATTATTTAATGTTGAGAGCAACAGTCACAGGAGATACGTAAAAGACAAATGAAAAATAAGATATCCATCCCATAGCAATAGAAAACTATAAACTAACGCTAACTAAGGAGATTTTACATTCAACAAGAACTGAGTTGTGGGGGAGGGAGGAGTAAGGTCTAATTATATAAGAAATTAGTTTAAAAATAAAACCAAGGGCAGCTAGAATGTGCTGCCAGTTAAAGGGGAAGATGGCCATGAAAATCCAACACAGAATACACTACAGTATTGTATTGCACACATCGACAGTCAAAGATGTAGAGACCACATTTGGGTTGAGGAGGCTCAAGAGCCAGGAATGAGACCTGCAATCTCGAGGTCGATGGCAGGAGAGAAGCACACTAGGTAAGCATTAGGCTGGTGGAAGCAAAGTTCTCTGGGCTGAACTGAGGTAGAAAGTGAGAGAGATGCCTTACAGAGACTCTTGTTTTCCAGGAACATGGCCGGCCCAGTTATAAACCTATCTCTGGCTCATCATCAGTGATTTGGAGTAGTGCTTAAGGCAAATGTCTATAGCACTCTCATAAGTATGTCTTGATCTGGGGACAAGCGAAAAGTTCAAATTAACCACCGATCCATCCTTTTCTCAGAAGCATGCCCATCTGGGTGAGCAGCACCCCAACCTTTGACCCCACGTGTAAAGTCATTGCCAATGAGCATGCATCGGCAACAATAACGGGAGACAGCCCAGCTTTCTTTTAACATCTATATCAGTAGCATTAAACAATGCTTATTGATTAAATTTATAACATCCATCACATTAAATTACTGAAAGAAGAAAGGTAATGTGTATTTAAAATGCGGTTCCTTAATGTAAGTTTCGGGAAAATTATTACACACTGTAAAGTGAAGGTGTCAGGCTACCAAGGATACGGGCCAATTACCTGAGATGGGAAAACACACAGAAGAGGCAGAAAGAAATACAGCAGAATTCTAACTGTCATTGTACTAGACAGTGAACTACGGCTGGCTGTCTTCTTCATCTGTCCCTCAATACTTTTGTTAATGTGACATTACTTCAATCATGGGGAAAATTGAATAAAATAATTTCCTTATAAATTAAAAACTGACCAAGAGATAACCAGACTTGAAGAGCTACGGATGCATTTCCTATTTCTAAGTACCAACCTTCTTTGAAAATATCCACAAATAAGGCTTCTAATGGCTCTGTGTACCTCATTATCGCCATCAACTCCAGATACCAGAGAAAATGAACACAGAAAAAGAGGTTTTGGTCAGACAGCTCAGAGGCTAAAGGTCCTTGCTCAGTAAATCTAATTATTGTGCCATGCAGTGGTGGCGCACGCCTTTAATCCCAGCACTTGGGAGGCAGAGACAGGTGGATTTCTGAGTTCGAGGCCAGCCTGGTCTACAGAGTGAGTTCCAGGACTGTCAGGACAAACCCTGTCTCGAAAAAACAAAAAACAAAAAAAAATTAATTATTGCACAATCCTGAATCTGACTTTAGTTTCCGGATCCCATATGAAGTTGGAAGGACACAACTCACCCTACAGTGCTAGTCCCTGGCCTCTGCCCAAGGGTCCAAACACATCATTTTAAACATACACAATAACAAATTTACTGTAACAGTGATATCTCTGCTCTGCTAGTTCACACATTCTTGAATCCATTGTACAATGTAAAGACTTGTTGCCAACTTGGATGAAAAAAAGCATGATGAAAACATTAGCTGTAGTTTCAAAACTCGTATGTAAGCAAATCAGAAAGAATACTCACAATTTAGGATCTAATTTTGCCCCTTCCCTGTTATGTTATATGAAACAAATAAACAACAGTTCAACTCAAAAATTGTTAGTATGATAGTAACCCTCCCCCCACCCCATAACACACACACAGACACACAAGCACACACACACACACACACACACACACACACACACACACACCATGTCAACTGAAAGGCTGTTTGGGAAAAGAAAGAATTAAAATGGTGTATTCTACTAAACTGTAAAAACAGAACTTTGGTACTGCAGAGCAAGATGGAACGTGGTTTATATGTGTAAAGCTGGGTGGGGCTTAGGTGTTTACACGATGTTGTACCATTTGGTGAGAGAAAAGCAATAAAACACTCAAAAACAGGCTGCCCAGGCGGGCATTGTGGTGCTTGCCTTTGATCCCAGCATTTGGGAGGCAGAAGCAGGCAAATTTCTGAGTTTGAGGCCAGCCTGGTCTACAGAGTGAGTTCCAGGACAGCTAGGGCTATACAGAGAAACCCTGTCCCGGGGGGGGGGGGGGAGGGGAGTGGGCAGCAATGGGTCACACACCTTAGAAGGACTAGCCAATCGTTGGAGTCTGTAATATACAGGAAAGACACACTCTACCAAACTCATCTGTAACATTACTTTGACAGTCTAGCAAAACCACTTTCCATGTTCATGGGAAGTAAAATCACTTTTCCATACATGTTCATCTTTTTAGTCCTTTCCCCAACCCACTGAAGAGAGTGTGAAGCACGTACCCAGTCAAGACCACCTTTGTCACAAGCAAGAGCCCAGACTTCAACAGATGCCTGACTATCTATCCAGTTCTCACTCTTCTGTTCCACAGGTCTACATAGCACTTATTATTAATATTTACTATCGCAATAGTTTATGTAATACCAGCACATGATTGACCTTCAATAATTATGTGATGAATAAATGATTCATACATTTTAGGTGACCAGCCTCCCTTAGGACCACTCTTCATGTCCCTTGAAACAAGGTTGAGAGATCCTGAGATGATGTGGCGCTTAGGAGCTGGCTGTGTAGTGAGGCAACCTGCAAAGGGCGCCCTCCACATCGGACTTCCATCTCTGTGTCTCCTTCCCAATCTCCACAAACAATCCCCACCCACTCCTACCCCATTCTCCTGCCATCTTCTCCTGCCATCTTCTCCTGCCATCTTCTCCTGCCATCTTCTCCTGCCATCTTCTCCTGCCATCTTCTCCTGCCATCTTCTCCTGCCATCTTCTCCTGCCATCTTCTCCTGCCATCTTCTCCTGCCATCTTCTCCTGCCATCTTCTCCTGCCATCTTCCCTAAAGTAAGATTATTACTGGGAGATGTGATAATTCTTTAGTATATTGGAGGGAAAAAAACAAAACAAAACTCTTAAGAACCAAGATGGGGCTTAGGCTGTAACCACCTGCCCCAGGCCTAGAATTCATAAGGGAGGGAAGGGTAATGGGTATGCTTTAAATTATTTCATAACTAGACTGTTAGCTATTGCATTTATAAGACTGTTGTGAAAGCATCAATATATGTAAATACTACAAATAACTTGTATAACTCGGGTGTGGCAGCGCACGCCTTTAATCCCAACACTCAGGCAGATCTCTGTGAGTTCAAGGCCAGCCTGGTCTACAAAGTCCACGAAAGCCCGGGTTCTGTTACCAAGAGAAACCCCATCCTTAAATAAATCAAAAACAACAAAACAAAAACAAATCAATACAAAAGTTGGTATGATTTTTTTTTGTTTTACAACACAGTTCTGATATTCTTCATATTTTAATATTGCCGGAATCTCAAAACCTTAGAGCTGGATTTCTGCCACAAGGGTCCTTCCTTACCTTCGCAGGGCTTTATTAGAATTACCAGTTGAGTCCTAGAGTCGAGGGATTCATAACGCAAAACTAATGGACAGCAATAGTGGAGACACTCATCTCAGCACCAACTCAAGTTTCAGTATGTGTCCTTAAAGGGTTAAAACTCTTGGTACTTTTAATCAAGTTATATATGATACTCGATTTCTAGGTGACTCAAGAAAAACATGAAGCCTAGATCCACACTGCAGATCAGACTGTTGTGCCCTCAGACAGAGGTTTCTACATGTCTGGGCCTCTGCTGTCAACTCAATAAGTGGCCCTGAGCAGCTAGCCTCCCGAAGGGGCCTTTCTGCTTTAAAATCCACTTTGTCTATAATTCTAGGACACCAAAATTACGTTTAACACACAATTTCAATGACTTATAAGAAACAAATGACATGTGAATTTTAATGTACTTCTTAAACGTGCAGCAATATTTCAGAATAAGCATGGGCTAGTCTCTGACTTGACTACCACTTGCTTGAAATGAAGCTGCAACCAAAGGAAAACTACTCTGAGAAGATAAAATAGTTAATCCACAGGGAAAAACAAATGAAATACAGTTAGTTCATAAGTGCCCATCCAGTTCAGAGGGAAATACTAAAATACCAGCAAGTTTGCTGCTTATGATTAAAACTCCTCTAGTCATATCAAGTATATTTTGCCTTTTACAAATATGCATCTTGCTTTCTAATCTGGATAATGCCAGATCATGAATGATTTTGACAAATAATAATAATAATAATAATAATAATAATAATGATGATGATGATGATGATGATTTCTGAGTCAGAATCTCACAGGCATGTAGTATGTCTTAGGGAAGAAAATCCAGAATAATAAATATTGCATTGTTTTGGAAGAAAAATCAATGAGAAAGAGCAGATTATGGTATTAGCCTCCAGGGTAATTTCTGTTTTCATGGCTTCACTAAACTGAAAGTCCTGGTACACATTCGCTACCCCATAATTACTCATCAGAATAGTAAGCAATTAGCAAATCAGACAGCAGGAGGGCAAGCAGCAACGATAGTGAAATATGAAACCTGAAACCCAGTGCCATCCTAACTAATAAACTCGTTCCACCACACCTTTCACACTTATGTGCTGGTTACTTTTTGTCAACTTTACACAAACTCGAAGAACCTCAAGTGAGGCGTTGCCTCCATCAGACTGGCCTGTGGGCGTGTCTGCAGGCATGTTCTTGACCAATGATAGATGTGGGCGGGCCCAGCACAGTTGGCACTACCTCTAGATGGCTGGCCCTGGTTTATATATGAAAACACTGTTCCTCCACAGTTCACGCTTGAGTTGCTGCCCTGACTTCCCTCAATGATAGACTGTGATCAGGATGTGTAAGGTCAAATAAACTCTTTCCTCCCCGAGTTATTTCTGGTCCTTGTGTTTATTACAGCAACAGAGAGCAAAGTAGGGCAGTTAGTAACCCCTATCTGAAGATAAAGAATTAACCCATGTTGTATAAATAAAAGGATTTCGCTGACTTTCAACTTCTACCTCTTTGGTCTCTTCTCTCTTTCCTTTCTATTACTTCCTAAACTAACGATCCCAGCCCTCAGGACAAAGGAGGCTGATATAAGTGGCGCTCCCAGTTCCAAGCTAACCAGTGCAACCCAATGAGACCCTGCCTCAAATAAATAAAAAACATAGCAAGCTTCAGTAAGGCAAGAACACAGCAAACTGAACCACAAATTTGAGCAGGGCCTGGTGGCGCACTCCTTTAGGCCCAACACTCAGGAGGCAGAGGCAGTTGGATCTCTGCGTTCAAGGCCAGCATGGCCTACAAAGTGAGTTCCAGGACAGCCAGGGCTACACAGAGAAACCCTGTCTCGAAAAACCAAAATAATAATAATAATAATAATAATAATAATAATAATAATTTAAACTTAAATTTTAGTTATGGAGCTTAACCATATTTCAGGTGTTTGGCTGCCACATTGAACTTTCTGAATCAATATCCCTTCTCAATGAAAGACAACCTACAGACAACTCAAACACCAAAATATCCCCCGAAACAGAGTAAAAACCATTCTCCCTCAGCTAGAAACTTTCTGCTCAGCATCTTTCCCGGGCGCTTATTTTACAAACCCTCTAAGCCCACTAGAACACACGCACCTGGAGAACGCACTTGCTTTTATGAAAGAACAGCCCAATTCTCCACTGCTCATCGTCTCGTTGTCGTAAAGGAGAAAGAGGGCCAAATCCTCTGTTAATTCTCTGTCTAGACCCAACATTTGTATGCATTTACTTCTCCACAACTGGAAAGCAGACTGGATTGGAGGACCCGGGGAGTGTTCAGTTCACTCCCTCTCGTGGTGAACTCGCTCTCCTCTAAGATGTCCAGATAGAAATAGTCTGCCAAGGCTATTCACTTGTAATTGACCTAGTCTAGGATCGGGAAGATGCTGACGACCTTTTACACTGAGTAAAACGAGGTAAGGCATAGCCCTGTCTCTCACCTGCACAGGCACGGGGGTAAGAACCAGGGCTGCACATGTAAGCTTTCTGGGTTGTAACTCTCTTTCCGTCTATGCTATCAGTTTAATTTTGGAAGGTTGACTTAATAATC
This sequence comes from Mus musculus, assembly GCF_000001635.26. NCBI lineage: Eukaryota > Metazoa > Chordata > Mammalia > Rodentia > Muridae > Mus > Mus musculus. The sequence continues at coordinate 91,048,083 of NC_000081.6, forward strand.
TTCCTGTCCCCGTCAGTAAGAAAGACATAAAAAAAAAAAAAAAAAAAAAAAAAAAAAAAAAAAAAACAGCTTTAAAGTCACAGATTATGAGGAATAAGCTTTTTACCTGATCTAAAACATGTGACGGTTTTACGACTCTTTACACACTTCCGTTGTAAAACATTTGAAATTTTTTATTCCCCTTTTCTGTTATTCCTGGACTATATCTTCCATTACTAGATGAGACTGTTCTTCCTATTCATCCTACTAGCTTTCGTTTGGCCTTAAAATATGAATCATGTGTGCATCAGGACCAGGGACGTGGAAGGCAAAGACAGGAAGGCCATTAAGGGCCAGACCTAATAAAACCGTCACCTCCATTCTATGGTAATTCCATTATCTGCAGAATAAAGGAATCAAAATACCTTCCCATTTCTTTTTATTCTTTTTTTGTTTTGTTTTGTTTTGTTTTGTTTTGTTTTTCGAGACAGGGTTTCTCTGTGTAGCCCTGGCTGTCCTGGAACTCACTCTGTAGACCAGACTGGTCTTGAACTCAGAAATCCGCCTGCCACTGCCTCCCAAGTGCTGGGATTAGGGCATGTGCCACCACTGCCCAGCTTTAAGACAATTAAAGACCCAGGACATGCAAAACTGCCACTTCTGGGCTTAATCAAGATTTGTCACTAAAATAACCATAGGAACGCTTACATTATGTAACTTTCAATTTTTCGACTAAGGCGCTGACAGATGTTTACGAATTCTGGCTTTCTCTGAAGACAGGCTCTCTTTATAATCTTTATATTGTAACTGAGTTAACAGTATACTATCAGAGCAATGGAAGCCATGCACTTGGTCTAAGAGGAATGCTTCATTAATTTTTCAGTGTGATGATGCTGCAGTTTTCCAAGAGCAACTGTCGGAGTTCTTGCGATGCATCAAAACAGCCAAACTACACCGAATGTCCATGTCACCGTCACTAACCACAACAAGGTGACACAGCCAGCATTTCAAAACTCAACCCCAGGCGTATGTGATGTCACTGTCAACATCCAAGGTGCTTAACTAACCTCAGGTTGTTTCTCCCAGTCGCCCATCTAACCCTCCGGCTGGCTGACGTTGCCTGCCTTCTCCAGACCTCCCGCGGGTGCCTATGTCCCGCAACACACTCCCTACCAGCACACCTGCGAGGCCAGGTGTCGCGACGCACGCCATCGCGGGGACCCGAGTGGGCGCGGGCGGCGCGCTTGTCACCGCGACGCTTTGTCTGCGGCTCCGAACCCAGCCGGCGCGGCAGGGGCTGGGCTGGAGAGGAGGGAGTGGGGGGTGGGGACAGACACCTCGGGCCCACCTGCAGGGCGGCAGCGGCGACTCCCGGGGACACCGGGCGACGCTCACCCGGAGGCCAAACGCGAGGCGTCCGTGCGTGCAGCGAGCGGCGCCCGATCCTCCGGGGTGTGGGGGTGCGGGGCAGCCACTGCTGTTCCCCCGAGAAGCAGCGATGCGACGCACCGGCCCCGGAGCGGGCAGCAGGAGAGTCCGCCCGCCCGCTCGTCCGCTTGCTGGCTTCAGCTTTCCTTCCTGTCCACCCGCAGCTCACCTGACAGCCACGCGCACCGAGCTCTCGTCCGCAGCGCCCAACATGCCTGCGGCCGCCCGGGGCTCAGCTCCGTGCCGAGCGCTCCGGGCAGGCGGCGGCGGTGGTGACGGCGGCGGCGGCGGTGACGGTGACGGTGGCGAGGGCTCAGCGCCGTGCTCCAGCCATGTTGGGCGACTGAATGGAAAGGTGGCGGCGCGGAGGCGCGGGAGGGGGCGGTGACTCAGGGCGGCGCCGCCCCTTGCCCCCACTCGCCAGGCTCCGCGCTGCCCTGCGTCAGCCGTGGCCGGTCCGGTGCGCCCCGCCCCGGCGGCACGGCCAGGCGGGCGCGGCACCGCGCGGAGGCGAGCCGACCCCCCCTCCCCCTCCCATCCACCGGAGGCGCGTCCCCGCAGCCACCTGCCCCCTCTGTGGCACGGACCTTGACCCCTTTCCCAAACCTGGCCCTGTCCTCTGCCCGATCTCTTGGGACGTGGAACGATTTTCCACCCCTCTGCCTCTTCAGTGCATTACTGTTCGGTCCTATGCACATGCAAAGTGCTCCGGGCCCTGGTACTGCCAAGCATTTCCACAACTGCTTTCCATGGAGGCGTGCAGCGTGGTAAATCCTTGCAAACGGATTTTCTTTCCCTGCTGGCCTTTCAAAAGCTCCTCCGGGATCCCGAGATTCTGTCAACAGTGTCCCATTGTGTGTTCTGCACGTCATCATTGTCCTTCCACATGCCTTTAGATAGCTCTGTGGAAACAGCCTTTGTTAGCTTTGCCACAGAGTATCTTTTGTGGACTGTTCCGTACATTTCAGTAAATAAACATGTGGGTTCATACAAAACAGTATAATAGATTAAATGTCGCTATCTAAATAAAAGCACTGGCCCAAGCAGATAAAAACTAAAATCACACACCTGATCGCCCTGCTCAGAGAGTGTCCTAGAACACAGTGTATATTGGGTTCAGAAAGAAGTTTGAACCTTGTATACCCATGGGTAGATGGCCTATGGTATTTATTCTTAGAGGCAGTCCTATGTACTTTGTTTCTTACCTTTAAATCGTTACAGACAACATAGGTGGAAGGTAAAAAAAAACTTTATAATGTCCCTTTGTGTGACAAACTGGTAACAAAGCTGTCCTCCGGCCTCTCCCTGGAGAGCCTTCCCTAGCCTCGATATTTCTCCACCAACATAATGGAGCCACATTTTGTCCTAACTTGACAGGTCCAGGCGTGGATGGATCTGGTCTGACCACCTCGTTTCTGCGATAAAGGACAAGAACAAGAGATCAACCTACAGCAACAAAGCAACATATATTACCTTCTCAAAGTCTTCACTTTAGATAGCAACAGTACCTATGTGTCTCAAAAAAGAGCTGTCACAAATCATGTGCTTCAAGAACTGGGCAGGTAGCTTAAGGAAGTGGAGGAAGCAAAGTCGAGAATATATAAAATAAAACCGAGAAGGCGGGCCCCTTCCTAAGGAAGTAGCTGTCCCCATTCTGCCTGGACTAGATCTACTGGCACCCAGATCCTGTGTGGCCACATTTTTGGTTTGGTTGTATGTTTGTTGTTCCTCAAGTGAAAAAGAAAAATCAAATCCTTATGTGAAAAACGCCTTAGTTTTAAAGATTAACAACTAATTCTGCATAATATTTACACACCATGCAAAAACAACCTCAAACTGTGTCTGACCATCTCTAGTCTCAAGCCACCAGATTGAAACGTCTGGCCAAATAGCATCAATAATAGCTAGGGCTTTGGGTTCATATTCAGGCAAAGGCCATGCATAACTTCAAATTCTAAATGCTGAATGTTCTAAAATCAATGCTTAATTTTGAATAATATTTTTTGAGATTTCTTTATAAGTAATATTTCCCTGTAACTCCTCTAATTAATAACCTTACATTAAAAAAGAAAATCCCAAAGTCGGAGCTTTTACCATGCAAGGGTTTAGATCCTGTTGAGAACATTTATTTACTGAATGCTTAGGAAATGGCTGCAGGGTGCAAACAGTGCTAGACACCAGTGATACAGAGAATAAACCAATGCCACGAATACAAAGGATTAGCTATTTAGTTCTGGGATTTGAAAGTCTGCAAGTACATTAGAAATTCCAATAGGCCTATAACAATTGCTACAGAGAAGGGTAAATTCTACGGTTACAAAAGCCCAGGGTGGGCTCCCAGAGTCCCCTCTTACCTCCATGCTAACAGCCATTCCTCTCATTCCGTGACCTGAAACTTTCCAATGGTGACCTACCACAAAGAGCCTAAATTCTTCTAGACTTAGGCCCTTCACACTCCGGACTCATCTTTAGTGACTCTGCTCCTTAACTACTGCTTTTTGGGGATGGGGTCTTCTGGTTCTGAAATACCATATATTTGTTTGCTTTCTGGGGGTCTTTAGAGTAGCTATTCCCTTTACCTGGAATGCTGTTTCCCAAGTCTTTTCATGGCCTCGGTTTTTTTGAACATCTCAATATCAGCTTAAGTGCCGTTTCCCCAAAGAGGCTTTCCTGACCACGCACAGCTAAGTAGCACCACTCAGCGAGGGCCAATTTACAGATTTGCACTACTAATGTAAAACCGTAATCTATAAATGACAAGTGTGTTAGGGATGTGAATAAAGTGCTATTGAATGGATAAAAATGTGAGGTCTTCCCCTTCTAAGATCTTTTTAGTTACCATGTTTCATTTGTAAAGAAACATAGTTCTTTCTCCACACAGTAAAATTTTTGGAGTATTTCCATGAATTTTACTCTTCGTCTTCATATCATGCAATGCCAGCTCAAATGGGAACACAATGGCACTTGAGGCACGTGAAGTCATATAAACTATACAATTTCTATTTATAAATTCATACACGGACACGTATTTCATTCACTCTTACGTGAACAGTAGGAACACTGTGGAAGAGTGACTCAGAAATTGTGTTGTCAACTTGGGGCTGGGGAGTTCCATCCCAGAGAACAAACCCAGGGCTTGGTACACAGTGCCTGCTCTACTACGGAGGTCTTTCACTTCTTAGTACATCTCCATTCTGCTAACTCAAGCTTGTGGTGAACCAGCCGGCCTCCATCTTGGGCTTGAAGTCTATCTTCTAGTAAAGACAGACCAGGCTCATTCCTGTTTACGACTAAATCTGTTTTTCAAGGATTGGGCTATGCTCCACCTGTGACTATAACTTCAAATGATTCTAAACTGCCCGTTCCACGAGATGACAATGATGTCTCTGCTTCAGAAAGCAGCCATAACCATCTTGTCACCCTACCTTTGTTTCAAATGGACTACCTGCTGTTATGACTACCTTATGAGAGCATCTTGCGAGGATGCCTTTGTCTCAGGAGGTCGTTATGACTTATCACATAAAGTTCATATTCTGTCCCACCAACTCCTCCCATCTGGAAACCTCTCCCCACCCCCTCCCTGAGCTATGGAAACCTCACCTTGCTCACCTCCAATGCTGACCTCTTGAGCCCCTCAGAGGGAGGCAGCCCGTGTACAAGAATAAGAAACGCTTGCTTTAATTAATTTGTCCTTGATGAGTTGGATCTGTGGTCTTCTCACATTTTGGGGATTAACACAGAAAATGAGGAAGCTGGTGAACAAACTCAGTGGTAAAGAGATTGTACGGTTAGTCCTTCCCAGAACCTGAAGGCTCCCAACTGCCTGTAATTCCAGTCCCAGGGGACCTGACACCATCCATTCAACTCTGAGGATACCTGCACTCAGAGGCACACATACTTACCCCCAACCCACATATACATATGTTAAAATGAACAACGGAAGGACCGTGAAGTAAAACTACCCTTCCCTTCCAGTGGTAGGCTCCCTGAGTAAGAAAGGGTAAGGCTGGGTTCTTTGGTGTCAGTGTTTGGGTTCATGTTGTTTTGGAACGTCAAGTTCTTCCTCAACTGCACACGTGTCTACCTCCTCCTCTCCCTGGCTGTGAATCTCACTGAACTCGAGCTCTGTTACCTACAGAATTCTAGGTTTAGGAGAGGTTAGGAAGTGCTACCTAAGAACTGAGCCACAAGAAACGGGGGATATACCTGCTACACATTCATATTACTCTGCTGCCCTCCCGATGTCTTATCAGGCCTCATTTAACAAAACACCGGCAGCGTCAACATAGAATTAAGAATCACAAGACAAAGGAGCACTAAACCAGAAAGCCCTTCTAAGGATAGGGTTCTCTCTGTATGTCACGGAGGGGGCTGGTGCTAAATTCCTGTGTGCTCAAGGGTTTGTTCCTTGTTGGTCGTTATCACTAGGTGACCTTCTGCTGGCTTTGTTGTTCTTGTCTCCTTCCCTCCATTTCTGGTGTTCGCTTCCAGATAGGCATGATGGTTTCTGTTTTACTCATCAGTCTCTCTATGGATATCTTACAGATCCGTCAGCTATAGATGAATGTGAAATCACAGGTATCGCTTAATATTAGCTGCGTGATTATGTAGCTTTGGACAGGATAGGCAAGCCTTCTACATCTCAGTTTCTTTTGTATACATAATGGGTTGTCTTCTAGAGGAGCGATTCCAATAACCAAAAGAGCCTCTCTAACTCTGCTAGCTCCCTATAGGTGCACAACAGACAGCTAGATAATTGTATTATGAGTGTCTTTTCAACTCTAGAGAACTTCATAACTTATAAATAACAAATTTACCTCTTGCAGTTCCAGAGGTCGTGACATCCAAACAACAAGGCAAGGTTTGTTGGCCTTTGGGTAATTCTAAGGTCACGTTAGAGAAGGCACACCTGCCTAACCGACGGAGAACCTTCTAGCGCACACTGTACAGGCAGCCGCAGAAAAGCCATAGCATGCACTGTGGCGCAGCAGCCTCACAAGATTTCTCGCTCTAGGCCATCTCCTCTGTTTTTCTGGTTTCCACATTCTAATCACTCATTAAAAGTTATTCAACTCTTCCTTCTTGCTGTAAGCAAAAGAGTTTCTTTTTCCTTTGAGCTTCTGATTATAACGCCATAAGCAAACAACTGGTTTTGAAAAAAAACATGTCTAGACAACCATCTGCCCTGAAACATTTTAGGTTAAAAAAAAATCTTAAACAAGCTAGTATTTAATACTACAAGAGTAACAACAAATCTGCTATCCCTGGATGGTTCTCTTTATGTAACTTTTCCAACGGTAACAATGTGTACTGTGCTAAGCACTGACATGCATTAATTTTCTCAATGACGCTAAAAAGTACATAGATACATATAACGATTATATCTGCATTACACATATGCAGGAAATGAAGGCTTTCCAACAACTTTTATTTATAAAAATCATATCTATATTTCAGGTTCAACTGAAAACAAAACAAAAGCAAGTCCTAGGTCAGTTCTCGCTAACTCCACCCCTCCCCTTGAACCACATCCAGGACTTTTCCTTCTGCAGATCTGTACTGTGTTTTCCTTTTGTCTTTGTTGTGGTAATGATCATTTTCTAACTCTTCAACCAGGTTAACAATAAAGGGCAGAACTTGTAGAATACCCAAGAGGGCAGCTCGTACTAAGTAAATCAGTAGTTTCCAGAAGAAGGGTCTGCTTTGATGCCATCCCAGAACACGTCTTCATAGTAAATAAGCACTTGCTTGCCTCCTGGTTGGAGTTCTCAGAGGACTGCTTCCAGACCACAGTGTCTGAAAGTGGGAGTGTTCACACGCTCAGGAAGGAAACCAGGGCACCCGACATACCAGCACATTATAGAGATCAAAACCATCTTAGATTCCAACCCACCTCTGTTCATCCTATGGTTAAGGGGAGAACTGAAGGCTATTACCATTGCTACCCCCACAACTTCCCCCACAATCCTCACCTAACACAGGAGTTACACAATAAATTACTGGTAGACTTCAATAACTTAAAATTCAGGTAACACAACTCAATGGCCAGGGCTTTTAATTCTCAAAATTAGTTTCACTCTGTGTCTTTTCTTTTCTTTTCTTTTTTCTTTTCTTTTTTCTTTTCTTTCTTTCTTTTCTCTTCTTTTTGGGTTTAGAAAAATCATATCCTACAAATGCTGTTTGTTTATGAAGTTTGCATGCTGAAAATTAAGAAAAGGGTTAGCTTAAAATCTTGAAGGAATCATTCATTTTATAGTAAAGCAATTGTTAACATGTTTTTGCTACCTACATTTTGTGGTTTGGACACAAGGTCTGGGATAGACAGAGCAGCTTGGCTTCATAGTACCAATATAGGTAAAGATCACTTTGAACTCCATAGCTTCCTACATCCATCACCCACCCAATCGTGTTCATTTATTTTATAATGAATCTTAGCATTACTGAAAAATCAAAATTTTATCTATATACCATGTGGACATTTTCTCATCTCTGTTTTTAATATTAATGGGAATTTCTCTTTTTTCTGTTTTTAAATCTAATTTATATTGCTACAAGTTTGTATATCATTTCTGCTAAAGTGTTCAAATTATTCTTCTAAGGGGGGAAAAACGCAAGTAACTAAACTTCCTTTCATCAAAAATAAAAAAAAAACAAAACGGGGGGTTGGCTAATTTCTAAATTGAAAATTATACCTAAGATACCCACATCTCAGGGAAATTCAAAGAACAAAACCCCCTGTAAGTGTTTTGGACTTTTGTTGAGTTTCCAGCATGTGTGCATTGCAGACAGCCTGATTACCCCAAAGCACTGGCCCAGTTAATTGCATTCAAATGCAAATTATAGCTATTGAGTCATGCTGGCTTAGAGCCAAGTTCTTAAGAGGCATGCTTCCCCCCCACCCCCCTCTCTCTCTTACTAACTGTGCAGGACCAAACTTGACTGGCAGTTGGAGACAGTCATTCATTACAACTTGGCTCTTTGTGCATTTGGAGGAAGGAGGGTTGTGTGTGTGTTGGGGTTTGGGGTGTGGGGAAGAGTAATAACATAGAGATGAATTACTAAAAGATGATTTTATCTGTTTTTAATTTTAAAAAGTCCTTTACCTCTTATGTATGCACCTATACCATCACTCTTCTGTTGCGTTGAATTTTCTTCTAAACTTATTTACTTCCAAATTTCCCCTTGAAAGAGCTGGCCTGCTTCGAGGTACACTGCTGTAGAGACCCCCAACTTTCAGACTGTACCCATCCCCGAGTCGTCCCACTTTATAAAGCAGTGGGTTTTAACTGAGATATTCTGTTTTGAGTACAAGTGCTAAGGTAGAATGACTCTGCATCGTGTTTGTACAAGCAAAGAGCAACCATCTGCCAGCACCCCACGGGGCACACACTGCTTTTTTATCTGCATTGATAAATAATGATATCAGTGACCCTTGCTTGATCTTATCAATTATATATACAGATTGACTCCCTTCACCTGTGACTATGAAAGGACAGATGTGGCAGGCAGACTGACCCAACACCTGTCACTTATCCAGGAAAATTGTCAAAGGGTAGGACCTCTGTCCCCAGGGCTCCAGCACATGACACACAGCTCACTTTGAAGTGACACTTAAAACTGCTTGTCACCTGGTCAGCCTTCAGGTGACAACTTCTTATCTGGCCTCTACAGAGACTTTCCTGTGTCAACTCTCTACCTTCAGCAGTACCAGCCCTATGGAGTCTCTAGTCCCTTTAACCCCTTCCTGGCCCTTTATATAGATACGCACATATGTAAATGTCATGGGTGATAAAATGATTGAAAATGATAATTAAGATTAGAGTGAAACAAACATTGTTGAGATCACGTCATGCCCTACTCTAAGTTATTCTACAGGATGAAGAGGAAAGAAAGGGAAGGGAGGGAGGGAAGGAGGGAAGGAGGAAAGGGAGGGAGAAAGAGAAGAGTGGTTTTCAGGCTGGACCTTGCCCTGAGACACTCCATTTTAAAAATAGTTTTACTCAACTTTGAAGGATGAGAACGATTGCATACCAGGTTGGACTAGCGAACCATGCCACTTGTCTGGCAGCATGGTGGCAGTACAGATGAAGTGATGGACTTGTTCCTTGGAGTAGACAGGAAGGCATGAGGGTGTACTGAGACTATATGCCTGAGAGTAGACAGGAAGCTACTATATTAAGTTTTCAAGGTAAACTGAGGCTGTAGGGGCTCGTGACAGTCTTAAATCCTATCAAGGAACCAGGCCCTGAACGTGTCGGACTTCATCTGGCCCCCCATAAGTGCTGACTATCTAGCATTGCCCTATTCATTGGTCATCTGATCCAAGTGTGAGACAAGGACCAATAGGCAGAGAATTCCTTACCATACTTGAGGCTTTGGCTAGGCTGGGGCTCCTGTTTGTTGACTCAGCACCTGCCTGCCTCACTCACCCTTTTGGACCTGAACCCACAGTTTCTCCCCTGATCTGGTAAAGCCTTTCAGATCTCAGCTGATCTCAACTCTGTGTCTCACTTAAAATCTGCTGTAAACTCTGTGTATGTCTGTGTGTGTGTGTGTCTCTGTGTCTATCTTTGTGTGTGTATCTGTGTGTCTGTGTCTTTGTGTATGTCTGTGTGTGTGTCTGTGTGTGTGTAGAAAGATTTGTCCTTTCACTTAGCAACATCTATCAAGGATATCTGATTGTCAGAATTTTGTAATTTTTACAAATACTAAATTTCCTTCTTCTTTTTTGTTGTTACTAGTCGTGTCATGTCTTGACACATTACGGTTCCTGCCTTCCTTACCTTCCACCTTGGACTCCAATCTTCAGATATAAGCAAATGCTAGAAGACATGTCCCAGGTCCTGTGTTTGAGGTCCCTGCTTCTGTCTTTGGACATTGGATGCTGTCCCAAATGTTTGTTTCCCAGAAAGGTCATGTGTTGAGTCACTAATGCCTAAAGTGGGAAGTGATAGAAGTTAAGTTTATGATGGCAGGACCCTATATCAGGATGAATGTCTTTGTAAAAAGATGCACCAGAAAGCACCGTCACCCTCCTCCCCCCACCCCACCCCCTCACAAAGGCAGGAATGTGAGGCCACAGCGAGAAGCCAGACAAGTGCAAGATAAGAAGAAACCCTCACAGGAGCTGTGCTGGCTGGTTTTGTGTGTCAACTTGACACAGCTGGAGTTATCACACAGAAAGGAGCCTCCCTTGAGGAAATGCCTCCATGAGCTCCAGCTGTAAGGCATTTTCTCAATTACTGATCAAGGGTGGGAGGGCACGTTGTGGGCAATGGCATCTCTGGGCTGGAGGTCCTGAGTTCTATAAGAAAGCAAGCTGAGAAAGCCCAGGGAAGCAAGCCAGTAAGTAACATCCCTCCAGGGCCTCAGCATCAGTTCCTGCTTCCTCACCTGTTTTTCCAGTCCTGACTTCCTCTGGTGATGAATAGCGATGTGGAAGTGTAAGCTGAATAAACCCTTTCCTCTCCAACTTGCTTCTTGGTCATGGTGTTTTGTTCACAAGTAGAAACCCTAAGACAGTAGCCAAACAGGAAAGCATGCTGGTCTCAGAATTCCCAGCCGTTAGAATGTGAGAAACAGGGACTGGAGAGGTGGCTCACCGGTTACAAGCACTGGCTGTTCTTCCAGAGAACTGGGTATGGCAGCTCACAACTGTCTATAACTCCAGTCCCATAGATCTGGCACCCTCGCACATACTATATACATTCCTGCATACATACATAAATGCATACATGCAGTCAAAACCGTCAATGCACATAGGAGAATGTGAGAAATAGACTGTTACCTTAGCTATAGAATTTATGGCATTCATTACAATAATCAGAGCAGGTCAGAATATAACAGAATATAATATGTAAGAAGAAAAACTGCAGTTCAAACTGAAGATGATGGAGAAAGGATGGCATAACAGAAGATTGTCCGGCATCTAAGATTTGATAAGATGGGGTGATAAGGCTATTAGGCCACAATTGTACATACTCTGTCCTTTAAGAAGAAAAAATGTCCTCAAACGGATTCAGAAATCAGTAAAGACACGCTTCAGTATAAACAAGTCATATACGACTGAACCCCTACAGATGGGACCTCACCTAGAGGTTACTTGGTCCTTCCTAGGGAACCCAAAGGTGAAACATGGAACAGAAAGGTGGTGATTCTCAAGCTGGTAGAGTCTAACAGACCAGCTCTGGGAATGGTGTAGATGGGTTTTGGGATCCATCCGTCTTCCCTCTTGATTTCTTGCTTGAAAATGGTGGTGTACCTCCTCTGTGTTCCCATCACGGTATTTTGGAAGCACATAGCTTTTCTTAGTTCACAGGTTGTCAGTAATAACGACATGCAAACTCCCAAGCTTTAGCGGAGACTTGAGCATCTCGTAGACGTTCTGCAGTGTGCCAAGCATTCTGGTGCTTTGTGTATAACGTTTATTCCTCACAGACGTAGTTTTTGACCTTTTTATTTTATTTTTTTTTTTTCGCAAAGCCCAAATCTTCCTAGACTCATTACCCCTTTTCCATACCCACCCAACTTTGTGTCCTTTTTTGGTAATCCATCAAGACCAATGTGTGCTGTTAAAATATTCTTGAACGTGTGGTGTTTTACTAGACTGATGACAACTTACAAGGGCTATCTCTCCCAATCCTGGCAGTTAACAATTGCCAATTGTTCCACAGCCAGAAGGAGGATTTCATTTCTAACTCCCCTCTCTATACTAGGATTGGATCTGGCTTAGGCTTGCACAAGCTTAGTGCGTGCTGTTGAAACCACTACATGAAGTTGCTCTACTGTATCCAGAAAACACTGCTTGTTTGTAGTCTTCCATCACCTCTAAATTTTACAATCTTTTCATCACCTCCCCAATAAAGATCCCTGAATCATGGGAAGGTGGAGATGATATATACATGTTCCATTTGTGGCTAGGAGTTCTGTAGTCTCTAATTCTCTGTACCTAAATTAGTTGTGGCTCTCTGTTTTTATCATAGTCTACTGCAATTCTCAGATGAGAGTTGAAAGATACATTGATCTATGGGCATAATGATGCCATTAGTAGCCGTAACAATACTATGCTCTTTTAGCAAAATAATAGTAGTAGAGTCTAGCCTAGGCTCTATCTAGCCACAAGTTCTCAGCCTGATAATGGTACCAGCTATGGGTTTTATCTTGTGGAGTAAGCCTACATCTAAGCAGAAAGTGATTGGTTACTCGAGTGATGTTTGTACCACTACTACACCAGTGGATAAATCTTGCTAGGCCAGCCACTACTGTGGTATTTAGGGTGCTCAGCACAGCACAAGTAATGATTGTTTCCCACCCCTAAGAAGTATATATAGCACCACCTGGGATCATGAAAGCCAGCCAGCAGGGATGCCACACAAGGCTGATTTTGCTATCACTCAAGTGTGTGGCATGTTTAACAAGAAAAGATGGTCTTATTGTCAACTTTTGGATGAGAGATTTCTGGATGAGAACTCCATGGTCAACAGCTCCAAAAGAAACAACCCATTCCTGACATTCACTGGACATTTTCTTTATCAGCTTTTGGAATCTATTGGAGATATTGTTGCCTATTATTGGATAATTCCATTTTAAAGTTGTGTGTGCTACATTAGTGAGGTCCCATGAGAACTTTTTGAAAGGAGTTGGTGATGTGCATCTAGGATTGGAGTGTGAAGAATAGAGTTGAGGAGCTGTCTTAGTCAGGGTTTCTATTCCTGCATAAAACATCATGACCAAGGAGCAAGCTGGGGAGGAAAGGGTTAATTCTCCTTATACTTCCACATTGCTGTTCATCACCAAAGAAGGTCAGGACAGGACCTCACCTAGGGCAGGAACTTGGAGGCAGGAGCTGATGCAGAGGCCATGGAGGATGCTGCTTACTGGATTGTTTTCCCTGGCTTGCTCAGCCTGCTTTCTTATAGAGCCCAGTTCTACCAGCCCAGGGATGGCACAACCCACAATGGGCTGGGGTCTCCCGCCTTGATCACTAATGGAGAAAATGCCTTACAGCTGGATCTCATGGAGGCATTTCAAGGGAGGCTCCTTTCTCTGATAACTCCAGCTTGTGTCAAGTTGACACACAAAACCAGCCATTGGGAGAGGTGGGCAGAAAAGCTAGTCAAGGATACAGTGGAACTCTGGCAACTGGCAGGGTAGGATGAGTTGCTGGTATGAGTCTAATGCTCTTCTCTGGATACAAGTTACCCTAAGATCCTGAGGATGAATGAATTTGACTGCACAAATTTAGTGTTTGCTGAGAGAAGGGCCAAATATGCAAGTCAGGTGGATTGGGTTAGCAGCACAAGTTGGGTCTCCTTACCGGAAGAAGTACAGGAAGGCAGGAGCTGGACACATGTTCCTCAGGAAGGTTGCAGGGTTGGGTAGGGTGGTCAAGGTGTGTGTAGTGCCCAGTCCTGAAGAGGGGTGAACTGTGAGTCAAGGGTATGCTTGGAGTTGTTGGTGGCCCTCAGGTAGGTCACTAAGGAATCTTCACAATAATCTTAGAGCTAGGTGATATCCATATATTACCGCTGAAACAGGGGACACCATGCTTTAATGATTTATAAAAGGCCCCACAGTTGGGCTGGAGAGATGGGTTAGTGGTTAAGAGCACCGATTGCTCTTCCAGAGGTCCTGAGTTCAAATCCCAGCAACCACAAGGACAAAAAAAAAAAAAAAAAAAAGCCCCACAGTTGGTGACTCCAGGCAAGTTAGTAATAAAATGAGACTAACAAAATATTCAAATAAGGACAAAGACATAAGCATCTTGAGCACTTTAGAAACCAGAAGTACAAGACCTGCATTGGAACATGACATCACTACTTTGAGTGTATCAAGACACTCTATCATATCTCTCAATCCCAGAAATGTCTCTTCGTAATAGCCCCCCCTTTGTCCCTCAGAGAAACACTTCAAGATCCTCCTTGGAAACTTACAATGGCACAGGGTCCCAACCCTTTTGTCTTATGTCCTTTCCTATGCAGATACACCTTTGATAAAGGTTAAATGGTAAATTAGACACAATAAGAGGTGTTAGAGTCTCCTTTCTTTCTCCCTAAATATGAGTTATTTATACAGATGTGTGTATATGTGTGTATTCATATGTGTATCAAAAATACCTGCTGTGGGGCTGGAGAGATGACTTAGTTGTTAAGAGCACTGGCTGCTCTTCTAGAGGACCAGGGTTCAATTCCCAACACATACATAGCAGCTCATAACTGTAACTCCTGTTTCAGGGGATCTGATCTCCTCTTCTGTCCTCCATAGACACCAGACATACATGTAGCACACAGACCATACATGCACACACAGTACCCATACACATTATTTTAAGGATTTATTTATTTATTATATGTAAGTACACTGTAGCTGTCTTCAGACGCTCCAGAAGAGGATGTCAGATCTCATTATGGATGGTTATGAGCCACCATGTGGTTGCTGGGAATTGAACTCAGGACCTTTGGAAGAGCAGTCTGTGCTCTTAACCTCTGAGCCATCTCTCCAGCCCCCACCCATACACATTTTTAAAAATACCTTGTTGTACTAAATCTGTCCCTTTTATTCATACTGAGATGAGGTACTTATTAAAAACTTGAAAGACAGAATCCCCAAATACTTGCAAACTGAATCCAAGAACACATCAAAAAGATCATTTACGGTAATCAAGTAGGCTTAAAACCCACAAAAATTAGAGAGGGCTGTAGACATGGCTCAGTACTTAAGAGCACTCCACCCTCTTACCAAGTTCCCTGTAGCCATGCCTGGTGGCTCACAGATGCCTGTAACTTCAGTTCCAGGGCATCTTATCCTCTCGTCCCTCTTCAGGCACCCTGAATCACAGCACCCCGAATCACAGCAGCCCATTCACTTGGCATACACTGATCATCTGAAATTGAGGTGTTTGTGTTGAATTTACGGTTTTTTTTCTTTTGAATTCTGGCAACCTCCCTTTTCCTTCTTCCTTTCTGCCCTTTGAATTATGAGGGTCTGACATCATTGGTTGCTTTTTGAACTAATTTAATTATAAGGCCACTACACACAATACTCTGGAGACTCAATTATATGCATGCTCCCTGGAGCCGTGCCGTGGACAGAAACCATTGATGATGTATTATTGAGTAAAACATTCCCGATCACATTATGATTTTGTTCTTTCCTACTCAGGTTCTCTAGATACTTTTAACTTAAAGCTCAGCATCAAAATTGCTTCATCTTCCACCTCTAATCAAGCCAAAGCAAAATGGAATTTAAAAATAAAAATGTCTATCCATTTCTTACCATCCCACTACATTTTAAGCATTCTTTAATTTAAAATCCTTGTTGGCTTGCTTCCTGAGAGCCTGACAGAGAACAAACATTTGAGCCTTTATTCTTGGAGAGAACACTTTTATGCAGTCCAGGACCCTTAAAGTTTCCCAGGCTCTGGTCAAAAGGGGCGTTTCCCAGCCTTGAGTGGCACCTGAACGCTTGCCATTCCCAACAGAAGAAGAGTTTCAGTGTCTTCAGGCAGATTAAGCAGAGCTTTCTCAGAAGCCAGCAGGAGCAGCTGCAGCCTCGAGTTCAGTCACTGTAAGCCCTTGGCAGAGCTATGGATTGCTTGCTTCCTAAGCCTCCACACACTGCAACCCTGGAACAGGATCATCAGCCATGCATGGCTTCCTTCGCATAGTCTTGAAAAAAAATACGGTTTGCCTGTGTATGATTAATAATGTTATTTCGAATTATCTAGAAAGTTTGTACTCGCATGTTTTTTGTTTGGTTGGTTTTGTTGTTGTTGTTGTTGTTTTAGAAATATTCTGTGAAAATTCAATTGACTAAAGGTATATGACAATGAGACTTTCAAATGAAAATTTAGGGATCTCTAAGAACTCAATAATATATAACACTATAGACTTCTTTTTGGAAATCGTTGTAGCGTGGAAAGAGGAAGTTGACCTGAATAAGTTCTAACACGATGATTTGTATGTCTTCAGTTTACATTGGCATAGACAGAATTGTACTACACAGAGCGGATAGCTGAGCTATGCATAGGCCGACGGGTGGGAACATCATCTTGGACTACAGCTGGAAAGTACAGAGTGTGCTCTGCGTGTGCTTAAAGGGAGAGAGTTGGCTGAGCCGTATAAGATGTTGATGTTAGCCCATGGGCGCTGGTTGGACAGCACGGGAGAGGCTGGCAGCACCCCACAGTTTCTCAGAGCCTTGAGGTAGAAACCGAGATCAGAATCTAAGCCATCTCACCCAAACTGGGTGATACCTGGGACGACAAATCTGATTATGTCATACCCTAGCCTAAATGTCTTGTATAATCACCACTAAGGTCCAACATCTTAACACAAGGCCCGTCTGGTTCTCCTCGTCATATATACATACATTACCTTACCTTATTAACCCTCCAAGTCCTAGAAAGGCTGTACTCCAGCTAGTCCGAACTTGCTGCTGTCCTGTTCGGGCAGTGCGCTCTTGTTTTTCCACATGGTCTCTGCGTGGCTTGCTCTATTGGCTGTCCTTCCTGCAGCCCATAGTCTTGCGAGCCTGCCTTTACTCATCAATTCCTACCTTAGTGGCTCCTCTAAGATTATGCTAGTCTCCAAAAGATGCCATCCCCACCTCAGTTATATTGCTGCTCGTTGTGACATTATTCTCCTCTGATGTGCAGTTATGCAAGCTCAAAGACCACACTCATAATCGACACGTGTATCTTAGAGTTGGCTTTGAGTCCAAGTTGTGATAGGCAAAATTCCAAAATGAAGTAGTTTATGATAGGTTGTCAAGATTACCTGTGAAGTTTCAGGCTTATAAGTTGGTGATCATTTCTTCCAGAAGTGTAATACATAAATTATTTTAAGATTATATTATGTTAGAAAAGACAAAATAAATAGTGTGGGTAACATTCTGGAAAATGAAGGGCATAAACAATAAATGAAATATTAGTTTATGAATTGAAGGTAAATCTTAGAGGATGTAAAAATATAAATGAGCACTTACAAGCCGGGCAGTGGTGGCACATGCCTTAAATCCTAGCACATGGGAGGCAGAGGCAGGCGGATATGTGAGTTCAAGGCCAGCCTGGTCTACAGAGTGAGTTCCAGGACAGCCAAAGGTACACAGAGAAACCTTGTCCTGTAAAAACAAAGCAAAACAAGCAACAACAACTACAACAACAAACGCATGTATAGCAGGCAAAATTATAAAATGGAAATAGCAAGAGCACATTGATGATCTTTAGGCCATACCCAAACAGAGTTAATAGAGAACATGGTGAGAGAGTGTTATTTACAAAAGGACAGAAATACATAAAAACTAGTTCACAGTCACGGTAGCCATGGCTGTGGTCACACACTCTGACTGTTGCTACTCCGTGCATTCTCGGCCCAAGAAGCCCAAACAAAACAGCAGTGGCTCGCCAGGCTTAGTGGCCTGCTGAGTTATGTCTCGGTGCATTTGTCCTTGAGTTTCTCAACTCTGACTTTCTTTCTTCTTCTTTTTCTTAAGTACACACAGATATGCACACACACACACACACACACACACATACATACACACATACACACACACACATACATACACACACACATACATTCACACACACACATACACACACACACATAAATACACACACACACACACACACACACACACAGGGTTCACACATATGAACAGTATGGCACACATGTGGAAATCAGAGAATAGCTTAATTTGCAGGAGTCAGTTCTCATTTCATTCTGTGGGGCCCAAGAATTGAACTCAGGTTTGCCACCCTTGGCAGCAAGTACTTCTCTACCCACTGAGCAATCTTGCCAGCCTGACTGATTTTCGGGGATATGAAGTGCCAAGAATCCTAACGCAGCAAAGTATGGTAGAGGAATGCACATGTTGCACAAGGGATTTGGGGACTGCAAGAGTTCTCCCGTAACCTGGCTTAACTGTGGCAAACTTCTCTCTTTCTTCTCCTGGCTCCATGCTGGATGACTCATACACTGTAATTTGAGTGTCTTAATTTTGTCTGTGCCAACCACTTTCTTGACCTCTGAATTAGCTCTCCTGATGGTATAATGGAGGAAGCCATTGTGTCCGCGGGACTCTTCACTGAACAGGTAAAACTCTAAGCTTGGTGAATTCTTTTGAATCACAAAGCTTAGAGGAAGTGAACAAGTGACAGACCAAAATAATAATAATAATAACAATAATAATAATAATCTTTCGAATGAAAAGAATGGATTCTATGTAATCACAAAGCATTGAAAGCAAGTCCACTGCAGTTAAGATAATTTTCTTGTTAAATAGTAAGAGCCCTCCTACTAATACTCAAGCGACAGACTACAAAATTGAGTTGGTGAACTCTTAACTCAGTTCTTAGGTGAATGACTTAGCTGGATTTCTTAAGTTTGCTGAGTGGCTGTTTTGTCCCATGGCACATGAGAAAAAGAAACAAACAAATTCAACATTCTTTTGTAAGTGTAGCACTTACCATCACTGACCCTCTGGTACTGTGCATGAGCCTCCTCTAATCTGTTAGTGTCTTCTAAGCGAACCAAAGGGATTCTCTGCAAAGAAAGAACTTTGTTTCAAAAGCAGAAATTAGGCTCTACTTTATTCCTCTCAGGTTTGCCTCACACATTTCAGACTTGTCATTCCTCAGGAATTGTGTGAGCAAGTTCTTCAAAATACAACGTGAAGTCCCTGTTGGTCTCTTTTGTTGTAGAACCTTGGCTGCCATGATGGTGAGGACTGTCCCCTGGTTCTGTTTTGAATTATTTTGAAGGCAAGTGGACACTTCAACAAGCTGTGACACTTTTCGTATTACCACCCAATCCTATCTCAAGAAAATCCTTAGAATAGATGACCACAGCGTACCTTGTTATGAACCATTCCTTCCTCCCTTTCAAAATTCAGGGTGAAATTAGACTGTCATCACGAGAACTTTCATTAGGAGGAGGAGCCTCTGGCAGGTGTTGGGGCCAGGGCCTCTGTCCTCAAGAGTGAGTTCATGTTTTCATCACAGGGACAGATTCATTATGAAGGGGTGACTTTGTTTCTTCCTCTGCATTGGAGAGACTGCTTTTCCCTTCCCCTTCATGGCCCTCTAACACATAAGCCTTTATCATCTCATGACGCAAGAAGGTCCACACCAGAATGGGTGTCTTGGTCTTAAACTTTTCTTCCTCCAAAAGTGAAAGAATACATTTCTGTCCCTCACGAATGACCTAGACACAGATGTTTTGCCACACCAGCAAAAGCAGATGAAGACTTGCTAGCTATGGGACATGTTTTTCACATTCCTCTTACCCAAGGGAGTAGGGTAAGATTCAGTTTGAAAGGCCAGTTTTCTAAAGGCAAGCCTATGGGGAGGAGTTGAAGGATACTCATGAAAGTTCCTTTAACTACTTATTTTATGAGTCTTAATCATGAAATTAAAAGGGAGGAAGAACAACGTTAATATTTATTTCTGCTCGTCTTAAATGTAATTAAAGTAATCGTATGCTCTGGTTTTTGCTGAGTAATCTTGGTCTTAATCCTTCTGGTGAATGTGGTATAATTATATTATTTATTTAGTCTGAAGTACACAGAAACTTCCCCCTTGCCACCATAGTAGCTCTATTCTTCTCTTTTCTTTTCTTCTACTGTGCTGCCTTCCATTTTGATAAGCCCAGCCTGGGCAAGTGGTACTTGCTCCATCATGATGAGTAAGTTCTTAAATAAAGGCTCTGCTATTGGTTCTACTAGTTATTTGACTCACCATGAACAAGTCACACAAATGTTTGCCCCTCAGTTGGAAACCCAGCTGTCTAGACTTTCAGGAATGTTAACCGAACAAGTTTTCATTGCAACAAACTCCTCTTGTCTTTACTGATCTGCTGTTCAGAAACCCATATAAAGATGCGTCTCTTTACTTTAAAAATATAGATTTATGGGTGGGTATTTTATTGAGAAAGAGTTTTCCTCTGGGACTGGCCTAGAACTCACACCTCTAAAACACTACTCCCTCCTCATCTTCCTAAGTGTTGAAATCATAAGTCTAAGCCACCATGGTCTTCTAACATAGGTTACTTTATATCATATTTTAAAATCTGTATTTATAATACTTGTCTCGGTGGCTTCAACTATACTCTCTAATTAATTCCATCCTAAGAGCTAAAGTAGATGTTTTAAATAAAATGAACTTGAAAATTATTCTTAAAATAACTTTCCTGGGGCTGAAGAGATGGATCAGCAGTTAAGAACAGCTGTTGCTCTTGCAGAGGACCTAGGTTTGAGTCCCAGCTCCCCCATGATGGTTCATAAACATTTAGAACTCCAGTAAGAACTAGAGTTATAAATCTTCACACACATAGTAAAAGTAAATAAATCTAAAAAATTGTAAATGAGCTTTCTTAAAATTATTTGTAGTGCTAATGTGCAAGGTAAGGACTAGCTCAGAAAAAAAAAAGGTCAACAATTGATAAGTGAGACTTGAAATTAAAAGGCTCCCATATAACAAAGAAGATAATTATAAAGAAAGGCAGCCTATTGAATGGATTAATATTTACAACACACAAAGAAGTCAAAGCCAATAACATTAAGAAAACAAACATGCCAATCCAAAGAAAGCTATAAATCTGAATGGCAAAGGCTTGAAAGCAACACAAATGGGTGATGAGCACTCAAAATGGCTTACACCATCATTAGCCAATAGAAAATGAAAATGAAAACCACTTTAGGATTTCATCTCACCCCAACTAGAATGGCTACTATCAAGAAATCAAATGACATCCATTGATATTTTTTAAATAATGTATGAAATATGACAAAAAACTATCACATTTTAAGTTGTACAAGACACATCAACCGAAGGAAAAGAACTCAAGAGAAGCCACAAGAATCAGAGACCCACTCGTTTGCACACTCAGGAATCCCATAAAAACATTAAACTGGAAGCCATAGTGTATATGAAGAGGACCTGGTGCAGGCCCGTGCAAGCCCTGTGCATGTACAGTTAGTCTTTGTGAGTTCACGTGAATTTTATGATGATTTAGAAGGCCTGGCTTTCTTGGTGTTCTCCATCCTTTCTGTCTCTTACACTCTTATAGTTGACCTTTGCTTCTTAGTGGGTTCTGCTTTTCATCACCCTTTATACCCTTGGATTTTACCCATTATCACTAGGTAGGAGAGAAAGAAGGATAGAAGGAGAGAGAGATACCTGAATTTAATTTTCTTTATTTTGTTTCTTCCTTTAGCATAATTACTAACAAATTCCAACCAACCCTCCTCAATGACCAACAACCACTCACCCTGAGTCTCAGGGCCCTAGCCCTCTGAAAAGTTCCCAGAGATCCAAAAGCCACACAGTTTCGGAAACTATCTACATCTAGCAAGATTACACCTCTTCTACAGCATGAGGCAAATCATAGTCAGCTGCTGTGGACAGTCTGAAGCAGCCCCGTATCCCCACACCTGGGATTAAAGTGAAAACATATTCTTATAATATTTCTGTGTTTGTTTGTTTGTTTGTTTTAATAAAAGAAACCAAAGTTCCAGAATTGTCACTATACACTCTTTTCGCCTCCTATTCTGCGAAGTTCTCTGAGCTCTGAGGGGACAATTTGATGGAGACATCCCATTTAAGGCTGAGTGTTTCAAGGTCTATCATTCTCCACTCAGTGTCTGACTGTAGCCCCCCATATCTGTCTCCAGCTGCTGCAGGAAGAAGCTTCCTTGATATTGGCTGAGTAAGTCCCTGATTATGTGCATAGGAGATTATCATTAGCAGCCATTTATCACTACATTTTTTTCTTTTGGCAACTATTATTTGGTTTTATTTTAGGTCCATGAATGAATAAGTGAATGAATGAATGAATGAATGAATGAATACCTAGCCTCTAGGGTAAAGGTTAACAACTGAACGGTCCCTTATACCTGTTGGAAGAGAGAAAATCAGTTTTCTCCAATAGAGTGACACTGGGTATATAAGCCATTCCAGGACAGGCCTCATTTTCAGTAGTTCACTAACATGTAATGGAATCCACAGTTTGTTCTCTCTCTCTCTCTCTCTCTCTCTCTCTCTCTCTCTCTCTCTCTGTGTGTGTGTGTGTGTGTGTGTGTGTGTGTGTGTTTGTGTGTGTGCGTGTGTGTGAGTGTGTGTGTGTGTTTGTGTGTGTGCGTGTGTGTGAGTGTGTGTGTGTGTGTGTGTGTATTTTCTGTTTTTATTTAGTATGTTGGTTGAATATGCTTGGCCCAGGGAGTGGCACTATTAGGAGGTGTGGCCTTGTTGGAAGAAGTGTGTCACTGTGGGGGTGGGCAATGAGACCTTCCTCCTAACCATGTGAGAACTAGTTTTCTTCTATCAGCCGTCAGACGAAGTGGTAGAACTTTCAGCTCCTCCTATACCGTGACTGCCTGGATGCTGCTATGCTCCTTAATGATAATGGACTGAACCTCTGAACCTGTAAGCCAGCCCCAATTAAATGTTGTCCTTATAAGAATTGCCTTGGTCATGATGTCTGCTCATGGCAGTAAAACCCTAACTAAGACATTTAGTTTTGGGGTTTGACATTTTATTGTTTTGTTTTGTTTTGTTTTGAGAAAGAACATAATGTTGAGTGGGTATGGGGTAGAGGATCTGGAAGGACTTGGGAGAGGGAAAGAATATATGTTATATGCCAAAATTTTAAAAATTGTTTTAAGTAATAAAATATAATAAAAAGAACACACACAAAACAAACAGGAAATTAAATGACAACAAATACTGGTGAAGTAGGGAAAGAAGGACCCTTATTCACAGTTAGTGAGAGTGTAAACTACTGCTATGGGAATAGTATGAGAATTTCTCAAAAAGATAGGAATAGAACTATTCTATTACCCAACTATACCACTTCTGGGCAGGTAGTCAAAGGATTCTATATCCTATTATCAAGATACTTGCTCACCCATATTCACAGCCACTCGATTACGTAGCTTGGATATGGGATAAGCCTAGATGTCCACCAGCTGCTGACAGGCTAGTGAGAATATGGCACAGATACATGATGGAGGGCTTTTTTCCCAATAATTTATTTATTTATTCACTTTACATCTCAATTGCAGACCCTCTCCACATGATGAGATTTTATTCATTTATAAACAAAATTAAAATTTTCAGGTAATTGAATAAGAAGAAAATAGAAAAATAATATACTGGGTGAAGTACCACAGGCATAGAAAAGGCATATTCTGCATGTTCTCTCTCATATGTGAGTATGAACTTTGAGTCTCTAAATTTATATGTTCAACTTATAGTTTTTATATAGAGGCCAGAAATATAGGAAGAGGCCATTGTGGGGAATTGATGTAAAGACCGGTGGATGTTAGGTAGAGAGGAGATGCCATTGTAGGAAAGATTTGTATAGGAAGAGGATGGGATGATGGGAGAAACAAGGGGTGGAGAGGAGCAGGAAATGTTAACCGAAATGAAGGGAATATACAAAGGCTACTCTCTGAAAAGTCCCCAGAATTCCAAATGCCACACAATCACAGAAACTATCTGCAGCTGGCAAAGCTATGCCTCTGCTAGAGCACGAGGCAAGTCACCCATAACTGCTTCAGACAGTCTGAATCAGCCACATAGCCCCACACCTGGGATTAAAACAAAAACACAGTCTTATAATATGTCTGAGTGTTTTAAAGAAACCAAAATTCCAAAGTTTTCCTCACAAGTGATGAAAATTAAATTCCCAAATTTTAAAAGAAAAGCTTGCAATTTCAGAGCAAATATGTATGTATGTGTGTGTGTGTATGTATGTATATGTATATATGTATGTATGTGTGTATACATATGTATGCATGTATATATGTGTATATATGTATATATGTGTGTATATATGTATGTATATATATGTGTGTATATGTGTATGTGTATATATATATATATATATATAAAACACTAAGCAAAGGCATCTTCCCATGTGTGATACGCTTATCTTGAATATACTTGGTTTTAAAAATAAATTGAGAAAAGGTCCAGGAGAGGTGGAGTGCTAAGGTAATTTGGAGTTCATTTCCATTGTTTACCTTCCCTTCCCTATTATATTCAGGAACCATTCCAGCAATCTACTTTGTAGCAAAGTGATTTCCTTCCTGAACAGGGATGACTCATTTGGTCTTTCTTCAAACATGACTAAATGCAGCATGTCTACATTAGGTGGAAGAAGTTCCCAGAAGAGTTTCTTAAAGACTCATCCTGTGATTGTTCAGTGCTAATGAGAGCTGCAAGATCACTAGAACCCTCTCTTGGTTAGTTGTGAAATCTTTCCAGCAAAGCTTTATCTACACAACTACACAGACCCCGCCATAGTAAATGCCACTGGTAGTGGGGATAGATAGTGATATTTTTCATTCTCAATGTTGTTAAAATGTTGTTTGGTTTTGTTTGTTTGGTTTTGTTTTCTAAACCCTTTGTACCATGTAACTAAAAGATTTTAGTATACATACATACATACATACATATATATTTTTTTTTCTTTTGGTATCCCAAGCTGTCATCCTCAGCAGATGAAGTGATCCTACCAGACAAGGTGGAGCCTATTAAAACATTACATCATCTGAACATATTGAGCCAAGGAAAGATCTTCCCATTTGGTTTTTTCAAAGCGGCTTGTCCAGTAACTCGCATTGCAAGTAACTGTTGTTAACTTTGCTTGAGAAAATGTTAGTCTCCCTTCCACATTCATCGTTGTTGTTAATGATCCGCTGGTGGCAGCGGTATGGTTGAGGGCTTATTTACAGAAGCATGGTGAATCTCATTAGGGACTCCACCAAGGAAGAAAGCACTCCAGAAGACAGGACGGGAGAACCTAGCTAGGCAAAGACACATAGGTGAGGTAATAGCAGATTATGTCCAGCAACCTGAAGCTCCCAGAAGGTCAAAGGAGATGATCAGGCCTTAAAGAGAAACCACTTAATTCCTTATTTTATTTATTTGTTTTGTTTTGTTTGTTTGTTGTTGTTTTGGTTTTGTTTGTTTGTTTGTTTGTTTGTTTTTACAAGACAGGGTTTCTCTGTGTAGCCCTGGCTATCCTGGAACTCACTCTGTAGACCAGGCTGGCCTCGCACTCAGAAATCTGCCTGTCTCTGCCTCCCAAGTGCTGGGATTAAAGGCGTGCGCCACCACTGCCTGGCCACCTAATTCTTCACTGACGTGATGTTGGGAATTGGTTTGAATTAATCGGGAATCTGCGTGTCCAAACCCTGAAGGTCCTTGTCTCTACCTGGTTTTTGATTGAGAGTCAATGGTCAATGGGTGGGCAATTGGGGGGGGGGCAGAACTTTTAGATTGCTCGGACTAGGAATTGGGAGAGAGGAAGAGGAAGAATCTTCATGACTGGGGGTGGGGCTGGGGGTGGGGAACAGAGGAGGACAGGACGGACATAAGAGCTGCGGGAGAGAAAGCCAACCAGCCATGTAAGAATTTGGGTAAGTGGCTACTGGACACTTCCTCGATTGGGCCTGGGGTAACGGGAAGGTTTAGGAGTATTAGGAGTACTTGGGCGGGGGGGGGGGGGAGGTTTAGGAGTGCCCAACCTTTAAGCTCGTCATGGCACGTCAAAAATTAACTGTGTATGTGTGTATACGAGAATTCAGATTGCGCCTGGGTGAGTGCGCCCTTGCAACCCATTGGAAGCCAAAGCAATGTAGCCAGAACTACCGCTATGATGTGACTGTGACGTCACAAATGCCAGTTAAAGGGATCAACCTCATTCTGGAAGAACTAATCCAAGGCGTGAATAGCTCACATTCAAACCCAGGGACGCAAACCCAGTCCTGAGTTTCCTGGCGACTCAGGCTGCCAGGAAAATACTTTCATGGGAATTATTGTATTGGTTATTGAGCAGAGCTCCTTCCCAGTCTAGTGGACTTCGAGAAGTCCTCACTTGGCTCCCACGTGTTCCAGGAAACCTTGCTTCTGACTAATATTGCTTCAGGAACTTCAGAGAAGACTCATGCCATCACGAAAGGGCATGGTTGCCTCTGGTTAAGAGTCTGTGAGGGCCCTCGTTAGTATATCCAGTAAGCCCAGAATTCAGAGGCACCATCATCATCTCTAAGGAATGCCATTTCTTACCTGATGGCTTCTATGTCATCAACCATACCAATGACAATGAGAGCATCCCATGGATCTTGTCCAACTGGTGCTGAAATAAGAACCTAGATCCTTGCAAGGCAAGTAAGAAATGCACATGCTGCCTGCCCCTTCCTTCTCTGGTGACACTTGCTGAGCCCTGTCACATTTCACCAAAGGCTTCAGAAAGCACATGAGCAAACTGGTTGACATGTGGGTCCTGCCTAGGCTGGTGGAGCCCATGTCAATCTTGGAGCTCAATATCTTGACCCATTCTTTCCAAGCTCTGGGCAACACTGTCCCAGGAAAAGATCTATAGACCTAGATAAGCAAGTATGGGGGGATGCTAGAGGTATCGCCCCAGTTCTTGAAGTACCTGAAGGCCTCCATCCTTGGCTGGACTCTGAGCAATACAGCTGCTAGGAGGCCACCATGTCCAGCAATGTGATCTGCCTCCTCGGGTGGTGCTTCTGAAAGTGAAAGATTCAAAGTCCAGAAAAGCCTGTGGATCCTGGCACTGTTTCGGGGGCCACCTTGGGCCAACTGTCACAGCTCGTTCATTCAGGAGTCTTGGTACCACTGGTGAACGTGTTCCCTCCAAAAGTTAGTTAGAATAGTTATCTTTGGTTTTGGCATGTCTCTTCAAGGCTCCAGGCAGAGAAACTGTGTGAGAAGGAAAGTCTGCATTGTATGATGGGTGAGCTCAGTGGTCCTGATGGAGGTGAGAGCTTCACCCAAAGCATCCTATTTGGTCAGAACATCATTAAGAGACACTTTGGTTAGGGAGGAGTTGGACATTTTCTGAGTCCAGGGCTAAGAGTGTGAAAGCAAAAAGTATTGAACAAAAAATTACAGACCTGCCCCCATCTCTATACCATTAACCACACAATAGAGGATTAATTAGCTTCTTTAGAATCACCACACTTACAGTCTTTAGTTTTTTCACCTGTAAAAGTTTTAAAACTAAAACTTAAGTGGAATAGTCAACACTCTCACCTCTTCAACAAAAACAAGAAAAGAATATAATAGCCATGTCAGAACAGAAGTCAGAATTCTCCCCTTTCCTTCTCCTTCCTCAGTCTTCCCTCCTTCTTCCTTGACGTCCCCGGGGCATTAAACAGGGACCTTTCTCTCCTGGCTCTAAAAGTCCCAAGCCCTTAGCTGCATATTACTAATTACTATTGTCTGGATGCCTTAACCAGGAGTTCTGAACTCCTTAAGATGGCTTAAGCCTGCTGTTGTTCCTGCTGTGAGGCTTACCCCATCTTCTACCAGGTTGCTGAAGGCTAAGCATTTTATCACAGAGCAAATCCGTGACCTATCTGAATGTGGAGACCAGCAAGCTCGCCTCCCTCCCGGCTCTCTCTTTGAGCTCCAGAATGGCCCCATTGACCGACTTCCTCGTCTACGGATTTCAATAGCACTTTAAAGAGAATCTGCTGGAGATAGGAACACCTTCCTGTGCTGGGATTTGATGCTTCCGCACCTCCACTCACGGACAGTTCCCTGCAGACCTCAGCTATAGAAATGGAAGCTTGGCACAATACTTAGGAAGGGCGGGTCAAACACATGTATGACCAGTTTTCCTCTAGCAACGGTGCTTGGTGAACATTGCTTAGCCACTGAATATTTATGGTGAAGGTTGTTTAGGCATAAATCAAGTGATGCGCATCCAATTTGATTTAGCTCAGCGATCTCCGACCACCACAAGGGTTCTGGGAATCAAACTGAGACTGTCAGGCTTGGCGGCAAGCCACTTTACTCAATGAGCCATATTGCCTGTCTCTTCATATTTTGTAATACACAATTTGCTGGTTTTGTTTTCTCACGGGGACTGATAGACAATGTGCTCTTTAACTATTTTTATTTTATTAATTTTTACTGTTAACTTCATCAGCTGAAGAAAGAAACACCAGGGGAATTAACAAAACACACTCTGGGTGTGCCTGTGATGGTCAGTCTCTCCAGTGACAGATCACAAGGACTCGGATCCAGTGAAGGGATGTATTCATAGTAGGAAGGCATTATCGGCAGGTGTGAAAGACAGGGAGTGACACCTAACTGGAGGAAACAGATCACTGGAGTGTGTTCTGGCCCAGTTTCACCTTCTGTGCCTTTCGTGGCTTCTTAGCCGCCATGGTGTTCTCTCTGTTCTATCACAGCCTCATCAGACGGAATGAGCCGTTTACAACCACAACCAATAGCAGTCTCTGCCTTTTTAAGCTGCTTACATTGGCCGACTATCTCCAAGAGAAGAGTAACGAATCAGAATGGTTTTGTGATTTAGATTTAACATTGTGTCCTCCCAAAGTCAAGGTGGATGATCTCTTCTCAACCAGTTTCTGAGATTACCAGCTAAATATTTCAGTTGTTGAAAATTTCTACTCAGAGTGAGAAAGAACAGATTTAGATAAAGAAAAGCTCAACTACCGCATGATATGTGCAGGGCATATGTAACATTACTATCACAGATGTGTGGGCACATGTACATATGCATGTGAGACACATTTAAAAACAAGGCAATGGGCTGGTGAGATGGCTCAGCAGGTAAGAGCACTGACAGCTCTTCTGAAGGTCCTGAGTTCAAATCCCAGCAACCACATGGTGGCTCACAACCACCCATTATGAGATCTGACACCCTTTTCTGGTGCGTCTGAAGTCAACTACAGGGTACTTATATATAATAATAAATAAATCTTAAAAAAAAGACAAGGAAAACTTTACTTCTGTTAGTTATAGAGATACACCTTCTAGGTTTGTAAGTTTTTTTTTTTTTCATCCTCTACTATCATATCATCCAAACTTGGCCTTTGAATATAAATTTCCATTTATCCTACTAATCTTATGAAACACCTTCTTTTATAGTTATAGGAAATTTGGTCTTGGTAGAGGGAGGGAACACTTCGGAAATAACAGTTTAACCATTAACTTTCTTTGTTTACCAGCCAAATTTCCTATTTGATCTACAAGAAATTGTCTCTAAATGTTGTATCACTCCTAATTTTACAGTAACCGCGCCTCCGGTCCACACTGCGATCTGCTTTTGCGGAGCTCTCCCTCATGGCCTGTTTGTCGCTGGGGTCATTAGTTTCATTACTGAACTGATGGATCCTAGCCAGGGACTCCCAAAGACAGTTCTAATCCAAGTAGGGTGGGAACCGTGGAAGAGGAGACAGCTGTTTATTAGAGTTATCTACTGGTTAGAGATTGCAATTATTATATAAATCGATTTTAAATCCCCCTTACATAATAATGTGTGTGGAAATCTGTTATGCTTGCATTTTATGTTAATCTGGGATTTAACACTTCTAATCAAGGTGATTTATACTTTTGCTGCTATGTTGCAATGGCTCTTCTCCTTTTCAGAAGTGTCAGAGTTTGATTACTGGCTTCACTGTGTTAACATGGCAGGAATTCCTGGATTTCAGTTTACTCTTGTGCTTGCCCAAGAAGGAACTTACCAAGGTTACAAAATAGCAGTTGTTTTTGCTACATTGATTCTGAAAAGGAATCATCCCTAGCGAGTAGAGAAATTCCTAATGAGGAGATCAGTGTGGGGGATACATGGTCTCACTGGGAGGTCATTCCTAATGAATAGATCAGTGGAGGCGCATGCCTTGGCTGCTTTGTGTCTCAGGACCACCCACTGAGAAGTGGGTAAAGGCAGGATGGCTCTTTGCCACATTTAAAGAATTGTCCCAGTGCACCTGTCGCGCAGCTGTAGTAGCAGCTTAACAGGAGCGAAGCATGCAGGGGGTAAGCGCCTCAGTAACTTGTCTCTTAGGAGGTGTGAATGCTCTCTGCTGTTTCAAGAAGACCTCAGCAGAGTGGCAGGCCTAACTGTGATTTTCTGAGTGTCTCTGTCATTCTACCATGCCCCTTAGCTTCCTTACTCATGGAAAGAGCAAATAGTTGATGTCTGAAGGCAGAGAAATTTAAAGTTAAAAACACCGTACGCAGCGTAGCCAGACTTGTCCATGAGTGAAATATTGACATGAATGTTATCAAGAGTACCACCTTCTTTCAGATGGGATTTAAGGTCCACCCTGTAAGACAAGTGCCTAGTTCTGGAATCTGCTCAATAATTGACGGCTGGAGAGTTCACAGGCTCCGGTGTGTGTGTGTGTGTGTGTGTGTGTGTGTGTGTGTGTGTGTACCTACTACAATCATTTTGCACTGCCCTCAAAATTTGTATCTCTTTACCTGAAAGAACACTAGCCCACTCGAGCATGGCTCTGACTGGCTTTGCCCTTCTCTCCCATCCCCTCTGTCTTGCTAACAACCATTGGATTACACTCCTAAGTCTAGACATCAAGGTCTATTCCCTTATTTGGCCACTGGTTCTTCCTAAGGCTGACTACCAAGGTCCAGCTATCAAAATATTGAAGTCCAACAATCAAAAGCTCCCTTTGGCCCACCTAATTAAAATGCCCAATTAAAAGTAAACTCATCCTAACATAGGGTTTCCCCTTTGACCTGTATAAACTGTCATTTGCTTAGATGACAGATCTACTTTCTATCCAGAAGCAGTCCTTTGTCCCCTGTGGACAAATACCCCTTATCCCTTTCCCTTGACCCCTTTCTCCCCTTCTCTCTCTTCCTCTGTCTCCTGTCTTTGTCTGTCTGTCCTTCTGGGGCAAATAAATCTCCTTTGTGCTGAGAACTTGGTCTTGGGGTGATACTTTTCCTTTCAATACCAGATATTAGTGCCGCTTTCAAACCTCATCAGAGAAGTTTCTTTGTGCCATGGACTGGGGTTAATTCGGAAACTCACACCTGGTCACAAGCCCAGAGAATAAGTATCTCTGAGTACTCAGCCACAAGTGGGGCATCTATATCCTACATCGTCCCCTTAAGACTCAGAGACATTGGTGAAGAAGGGGGCAGAGGTCAGGGAGGACAACTGGGCTGCCTGCACAAGACCTGCTCAAGATCAAACCAGTCAACATTCCAGCAAGGAGGGGAAAGAACCTCAGAAGCTCCCACCCTCAGCTGAGGAACTGATGGCAGGTGATGGCTTCTAGAGGAGGGAGAGTCAGTTTCCTTAAGGGTGTGACCAGTAGTAAGTCAACCGTGCTCCAGTGGCTAACTCCTCACACATGAACCTGTGCAAGCATGAGTATATGGGTAACACAAATCAGACTATGGGAGTTTTATGTATCACCACCACCACCATCATCATTTTCATCATCAATAGCATGGCATTGGGCAGGGCTGAGATGGTGGGGGTGGGCATGGGGGAGCAGTAAGGATATAAATATAATAAAAGTACATTGTACACAATGAACTTCACAAAGACTTAATAAAAATATATATTTGAAAATATATTTACATTATATTTAAATTATATATAATATATATGACAACAAATGCATTTCTTTTTTTTTTTTTTGAGTTTATATAAACATATTTACTCTGCAAACAATAGACGGTGAGATCTGGATTCTTACAACATAAATACAAACACCTCCTGTCTTTGTATCCATCTTAAAACCTAGACAAAATTGGGACCCTGGGTGAAATGCATTTTTTTTAATCCAAATGAATGAAGTTTATTCTTCCTCTTCAATCTTCACCCTGTGCTCTGCCCATTAAACGTCTACCCAACCTTTTTTTTTTTTTTTTTTTTTTTTTTTTCTTCATTATCATTTTAATGAATATATAACTTAGTATACAGATGTACTATATCCATACTTCTTTTTTCATAAGAACAGAATATTTTCCAACTTACCACTTTATAATATAAACAGTTCATGAGTTCACATTATTTTTATATTATTTTGTTTTTGTTTTTGTTTTTTTTTAAATTAGGTATTTAGCTCATTTACATTTCCAATGCTATACCAAAAGTCCCCCTTACCCACCCACCCCCACGCCCCTACCCACCCACTCCCCCCCTTTGGCCCTGGCGTTCCCCTGTACCGGGGCACACAAAGTCTGCGTGTCCAATGGGCCTCTCTTTCCAGTGATGGCCGACTAGGCCATCTTTTGATACATATGCAGCTAGAGTCAAGAGCTCAGGGGTACTGGTTAGTTCATAATGTTGTTCCACCTATAGGGTTGAAGATCCCTTTAGCTCCTTGGGTACTTTCTCTAGCTCCTCCATTGGGAGCCCTGTGATCCATCCATTAGCTGACTGTGAGCATCCACTTCTGTGTTTGCTAGGCCCCGGCATAGTCTCATAAGAGACAGCTACATCTGGGTCCTTTCAGTAAAATCTTGCTAGTGTATGCAATGGTGTCAGCATTTGGAAGCTGATTATGGGGTGGATCCCTGGATATGGCAGTCTCTACATGGTCCATCCTTTCATCTCAGCTCCATACTTTGTTTCTGTAACTCCTTCCATGGGTGTTTTGTTCCCACTTCTAAGGAGGGGCATAGTGTCCACACTTCAGTCTTCATTTTTCTTGAGTTTCATGTGTTTAGGAAATTGTATCTTATATCGTGGGTATCCTAGGTTTTGGGCTAGTATCCACTTATCAGTGAGTACATATTGTGTGAGTTCCTTTGTGATTGTGTTACCTCACTCAGGATGCTCTCCAGGTCCATCCATTTGGCTAGGAATTTCATAAATTCATTCTTTTTAATAGCTGAGTAGTACTCCATTGTGTAGATGTACCACATTTTCTGTATCCATTCCTCTGTTGAGGGGCATCTGGGTTCTTTCCAGTTTCTGGCTATTATAAATAAGGCTGCTATGAACATAGTGGAGCATGTGTCCTTCTTACCAGTTGGGGCTTCTTCTGGATATATGCCCAGGAGAGGTATTGCTGGATCCTCCGGTAGTACTATGTCCAATTTTCTGAGGAACCGCCAGACTGATTTCCAGAGTGGTTGTACAAGCCTGCAATCCCACCAACAATGGAGGAGTGTTCCTCTTTCTCCACATCCTCGCCAGCATCTGCTGTCACCTGAATTTTTGATCTTAGCCATTCTCACTGGTGTGAGGTGGAATCTCAGGGTTGTTTTGATTTGCATTTCCCTGATGATTAAGGATGTTGAACATTTTTTCAGGTGCTTCTCTGCCATTCGGTATTCCTCAGGTGAGAATTCTTTGTTCAGTTCTGAGCCCCATTTTTTAAGGGGGTTATTTGATTTTCTGAGGTCCACCTTCTTGAGTTCTTTATATATGTTGGATATTAGTCCCCTATCTGATTTAGGATAGGTAAAGATCCTTTCCCAATCTGTTGGTGGTCTTTTTGTCTTATTGACGGTGTCTTTTGCCTTGCAGAAACTTTGGAGTTTCATTAGGTCCCATTTGTCAATTCTCGATCTTACAGCACAAGCCATTGCTGTTCTGTTCAGGAATTTTTCCCCTGTGCCCATATCTTCAAGGCTTTTTCCCACTTTCTCCTCTATAAGTTTCAGTGTCTCTGGTTTTATGTGAAGTTCCTTGATCCACTTAGATTTGACCTTAGTACAAGGAGATAAGTATGGATCGATTCGCATTCTTCTACATGATAACAACCAGTTGTGCCAGCACCAATTGTTGAAAATGCTGTCTTTCTTCCACTGGATGGTTTTGGCTCCCTTGTCGAAGATCAAGTGACCATAGGTGTGTGGGTTCATTTCTGGGTCTTCAATTCTATTCCATTGGTCCACTTGTCTGTCTCTATACCAGTACCATGCAGTTTTTATCACAATTGCTCTGTAGTAAAGCTTTAGGTCAGGCATGGTGATTCCACCAGAGGTTCTTTTATCCTTGAGAAGAGTTTTTGCTATCCTCGGTTTTTTGTTATTCCAGATGAATTTGCAAATTGCTCCTTCTAATTCGTTGAAGAATTGAGTTGGAATTTTAATGGGGATTGCATTGAATCTGTAGATTGCTTTTGGCAAGATAGCCATTTTTACAATGTTGGTCCTGCCAATCCATGAGCATGGGAGATCTTTCCATCTTCTGAGATCTTCTTTAATTTCTTTCTTCAGGGACTTGAAGTTTTTATCATACAGATCTTTCACTTCCTTCGTTAGAGTCACGCCGAGATATTTTATATTATTTGTGGCTATTGAGAAGGGTGTTGTTTCCCTAATTTCTTTCTCAGCCTGTTTATTCTTTGTGTAGAGAAAGGCCATTGACTTGTTTGAGTTAATTTTATATCCAGCTACTTCACCGAAGCTGTTTATCAGGTTTAGGAGTTCTCTGTTGGAATTTTTAGGGTCACTTATATATACTATCATATCATCTGCAAAAAGTGATATTTTGACTTCCTCTTTTCCAATTTGTATCCCCTTGATCTCTTTTTGTTGTCGAATTGCTCTGGCTAATACTTCAAGTACTATGTTGAAAAGGTAGGGAGAAAGTGGGCAGCCTTGTCTAGTCCCTGATTTTAGTGGGATTGCTTCCAGCTTCTCTCCATTTACTTTGATGTTGGCTACTGGTTTGCTGTAGATTGCTTTTATCATGTTTAGGTATTGGCCTTGAATTCCTGATCTTTCCAGAACTTTTATCATGAATGGGTGTTGGATCTTGTCAAATGCTTTTTCTGCATCTAACGAGATGATCATGTGGTTTTTGTCTTTGAGTTTGTTTATATAATGGATTACATTGATGGATTTTCGTATATTAAACCATCCCTGCATCCCTGGAATAAAACCTACTTGGTCAGGATGGATGATTGCTTTAATGTGTTCTTGGATTCGGTTAGCGAGAATTTTATTAAGAATTTTTGCATCGATGTTCATAAGAGAAATTGGTCTGAAGTTCTCTATCTTTGTTGGATCTTTCTGTGGTTTAGGTATCAGAGTAATAGTGGCTTCATAAAATGAGTTGGGTAGAATACCTTCTACTTCTATCTTGTGAAAAAGTTTGTGCAGAACTGGAGTTAGATCTTCTTTGAAGGTCTGATAGAACTCTGCACTAAACCCGTCTGGTCCTGGGCTTTTTTTGGCTGGGAGACTATTAATAACTGCTTCTATTTCTTTAGGGGATATGGGACTGTTTAGAAGGTCAACTTGATCCTGATTCAACTCTGGTACCTGGTATCTGTCCAGAAATTTGTCCATTTCGTCCAGGTTTTCCAGTTTTGTTGAGTATAGCCTTTTGTAGAAGGATCTGATGGTGTTTTGGATTTCTTCAGGATCTGTTGTTATGTCTCCCTTTTCATTTCTGATTTTGTTAATTAGGATTTTGTCCCTGTGCCCTTTAGTGAGTCTAGCTAAGGGTTTATCTATCTTGTTGATTTTCTCAAAGAACCAACTCCTCGTTTGGTTAATTCTTTGAATAGTTCTTCTTGTTTCCACTTGGTTGATTTCACCCCTGAGTTTGATTATTTCCTGCCGTCTACTCCTCTTGGGTGAATTTGCTTCCTTTTTTTCTAGAGCTTTTAGATGTGTTGTCAAGCTGCTAGTATGTGCTCTCTCCCGTTTTTTCTTGAAGGCACTCATAGCTATGAGTTTCCCTCTTAGAAATGCTTTCATTGTCTCCCAAAGGTTTGGGTACGTTGTGGCTTCATTTTCATTAAACTCTAAAAAGTCTTTAATTTCTTTCCTTATTCCTTCCTTGACCAAGGTATCATTGAGAAGAGTGTTGTTCAGTTTCCATGTGAATGTTGGCTTTCTGTTATTTATTTTGTTATTGAAGATCAGCCTTAGTGCATGGTGATCTGATAGGATACATGGGACAATTTCAATATTTTTGAATCTGTTGAGGCCTGATTTGTGACCTATTATGTGGTCAATTTTGGAGAAGGTACCATGAGGTGCTGAGAAGAAGGTATATCCTTTTGTTTTAGGATAAAATGTTCTGTAGATATCTGTCAGATCCATTTGTTTCATCACTTCTGTTAGTTTCAGTGTGTCCCTGTTTAGTTTCTGTTTCCATGATCTGTCCATTGGTGAAAGTGGTGTGTTGAAGTCTCCCACTATTATTGTGTGAGGCGCAATGTGTGCTTTGAGCTTTACTAAAGTTTCTTTAGTGAATGTGGCTGCTCTTGTATTTGGAGCATAGATATTCAGAATTGAGAGTTCCTCTTGGAGGATTTTACCTTTGATGAGAATGAAGTGTCCCTCCTTGTCTTTTTTGATGACTTTGGGTTGGAAGTCAATCTTATCAGATATTAGGATGGCTACTCCTGCTTGTTTCTTCATACCATTTGCTTGGAAAATTGTTTTCCAGCCTTTCATTCTGAGGTAGTGTCTATCTTTTTCTCTGAGATGAGTTTCCTGTAAGCAGCAAAATGTTGGGTCTTGTTTGTGTAGCCAGTTTGTTAGTCTATGTCTTTTTATTGGCGAGTTGAGACCATTGATGTTAAGAGATATTAAGGAAAAGTAATTGTTGCTTCCTGTTATTTTAGTTGTTAAAGGTGGCATTCTGTTCTTGTGGCTGTCTTCTTTTAGGTTTGTTGAGGGATTACCTTCTTGTTTTTTCTAGGGCGTTGTTCCCGTTCTTGTATTGGTTTTTTTCTGTTATTATCCTTTGAAGGGCTGGATTCGTGGAGAGATAATGCGTGAATTTGGTTTTGTCGTGGAATACTTTGGTTTCTCCCTCTATGATAATTGAGAGTTTGGCTGGGTATAGTAGCCTGGGCTGCAGTTTGTGTTCTCTTAGTGTCTGTATAACATCTGTCCAGGCTCTTCTGGCTTTCATAGTCTCTGGTGAAAAATCTGGTGTAATTCTGATAGGCTTGCCTTTATATGTTACTTGACCTTTTTCCCTTACTGCTTTTAGTATTCTATCTTTATTTAGTGCATTTGATGTTCTGATTATTATGTGTCGGGAGGAATTTCTTTTCTGGTCCAGTCTATTTGGAGTTCTGTAGGCTTCTTGTATGTTCATATGCATCTCATTCTTTAGATTTGGGAAGTTTTCTTCAATAATTTTGTTGAAGATGTTTGCTGGACCTTTGAGTTGAAAATCTTCATTCTCATCCACTCCTATTATCCGTACGTTTGGTCTTCTTATTGTGTCCTGGATTTCCTGGATATTTTGAGTTAGGATCTTTTTGCATTTTCCATTTTCTTTGATTGTTGTGCCGATGTTCTCTATGGAATCTTCTGCACCTGAGATTCTCTCTTCCATCTCTTGTATTCTGTTGCTGATGCTCAAATCTATGGTTCCAGATTTCTTTCCTAGGGTTTCTATCTCTAGTGTTGCCTCGCTTTGAGTTTTCTTTATTGTGTCTACTTCCCTTTTTAGGTCTAGTATGGTTTTGTTCATTTCCATCACCTGTTTGTATGTTTTTTCCTCTTTTTCTGTAAGGACTTCTACCTGTTTGATTGTGTTTTCCTGTTTTTCTTTAAGGACTTGTAACTCTTTAGCAGTGTTCTCCTGTATTTCTTTAAGTGATTTATTAAAGTCCTTCTTGATGTCCTCTACCATCATCATGAGATATGCTTTTAAATCTAGGTCTAGGTTCTCAGGTGTGTTGGGGTTCCCTGGACTGGGCGAAGTGGGTGTGCTGGGTTCTGGTGATGGTGAGTGGTCTTGGTTCCTGTTAGTAAGATTCCTCCGTTTACCTTTCGCCATCTGGTAATCTCTGGAGTTAGTAGTTATAGTTGACTCTGTTTAGAGATTGTTCTTCTGGTGATTCTGTTACCGTCTATCAGCAGACCTGGGAGACAGATTCTCTCCTCTGAGTTTCAGTGCTCAGAGCACTCTCTGCTGGCAAGCTCTCTTACAGGGAAGGTGCGCAGATATCTTGTATTTGGACCTCCTCCTGGCCGAAGAAGAAGGCCCAAAACAGGACCTTTCTCAGACACTGTGTTGCTTTGGCAGTTCCCAGGTGGTACAGACTCTCACCTAAGCAGACTAAATTCCTAAGTTCCTTGGAGTCCCGGGACCAAGATGGCGACCGCTGCTGCTGTGGCTTAGGCCGCCTCCCCAGCCGGGCGGGCACCTGTCCTCCGGTCCGGACGGTGGCTGGCTGTCCCCGGCCCACAAAGGGTGCTGCCTCAGCGCCTCTGTGCTTCCGCCTGTTCCAGAAGCTGTCAGGTTCTCTGGCGCACCCTCTCACCTGTTCAGACTAATTTCCTAAGTTCGGCGGGTCCCGGACCAAGATGGCGACCGCTGCTGCTGTGGCTTAGGTCGCCTCCCCAGCCGGGCGGGCACCTGTCCTCCGGTCCGGAAGGTGGCCGGCTGTCCCCGGCCCACACAGGGTGCTGCCTCAGCCCCTCTGTGCTTCTGCCTGTTCCAGAGGCTGTCAGGTTCTCTGGCGCACCCTCTCACCTGTTCAGACTAATTTCCTAAGTTCGGCGGGTCCCGGACCAAGATGGCGACCGCTGCTGCTGTGGCTTA
Source organism: Mus musculus (assembly GCF_000001635.26). Taxonomy (NCBI): domain Eukaryota; kingdom Metazoa; phylum Chordata; class Mammalia; order Rodentia; family Muridae; genus Mus; species Mus musculus. Next base: position 91,086,791 of record NC_000081.6, read on the forward strand.
GGCCGCCTCCCCAGCCGGGCGGGCACCTGTCCTCCGGTCCAGACGGTGGCTGGCTGTCCCCGGCTCACAAAGGGTGCTGCCTCAGTGCCTCTGTGCTTCCGCCTGTTCCAGAAGCTGTCAGGTTCTCTGGCGCACCCTCTCACCTGTTCAGACTAATTTCCTAAGTTCGGCGGGTCCCGGACCAAGATGGCGACCGCTGCTGCTGTGGCTTAGGCCGCCTCCCCAGCTGGGTGGGCACCTGTCCTCCGGTCCGGAAGGTGGCCGGCTGTCCCCGGCCCACACAGGGTGCTGCCTCAGCGCCTCTGTGCTTCTGCCTGTTCCAGAAGCTGTCAGGTTCTCTGGCGCACCCTCTCACCTGTTCAGACTAATTTCCTAAGTTCGGCGGGTCTCGGACCAAGATGGCGACCGCTGCTGCTGTGGCTTAGGCCGCCTCCCCAGCCGGGCGGGCACCTGTCCTCCGGTCCGGACGGTGGCTGGCTGTCCCCGGCCCACAAAGGGTGCTGCCTCAGCGCCTCTGTGCCTCTGCCTGTTCCAGAAGCTGTCAGGTTCTCTGGCGCACCCTCTCACCTGTTCAGACTAATTTCCTAAGTTCGGCGGGTCCCGGACCAAGATCAACAAATGCATTTCAGGTATACACAACCATGAACAAAATACAAAACCATAAGGTTGAGGAAAAAAAAATTAGACACAAAAACTATTAGGCATATTGATTTCTTTAAAGTTCAGGAAAAGAAATATGTTCGTGGGTATTTTTAAAACTTAAAGTAAAAATCAAAGACATGGCTATTGTAAAGTCATATTTGGTATCAAGCCCAGGGGCGAGGAAGGAAGGCGAGGCTGGAGAGATTCATGGGAAAGTGACTCTATTTGGTAGCAAGAGTTCATTTCCCAACTCACGTGGAAGGAACATGAGTGGCCCCCTCTGTGCTGTGTTATTCTTTAAAGGTTCCAAGTGGGTTCTATTTTGCAGTAAACATAAGCTAAAATCCAGCCACAATTAACCAGACACGTGCATTTCTTTTAAGATACCAAATCCTTCGTGAACTGGCATGTAGGACATGTTCTTGGCATTGTCAGAAGGAGACACGGGAATACTGACTTTGGCAATGAGAGGGAACTTTATTTGGAGACAGTAGATTAGGGTCAACATTCTCAGGCATCAAAGCTTTATTAATAATTATTATTATTATTATTTTAATTCTCAGAGGGTTTGCATAAACCAAATGACACGTTTTTATAGCATAATTGTTTCAGCGTTTTAGATCTCTTCGCTGAACGTGCTGTGCTGTCTTTCTTAATGCCATATCAAATAAAAGATTAGTTGGAGTGTCTGCCAATCTCGTTGATACCGGCGATGTACACAAGCGTGTATTAAAGGCAAGTTGGGACGAATATTCTCCTGGCAGCTACATTCAGATTAGGTTCCCAAATTCCATTTGAAAACACTTGAGCCCTTGGGAGGACTCTTTCCGGCTGTTGTGTACTGGAGCTGTCAGGGGCTTATCATTAGGCGCCTGGACAGTTAGTGCGCTTGCGCTCTGTGAATCCCCGAGCCTGGAGCTCTAAGATCAGGAGCATGGTTTTCTGGTTGATGCTGTGAGCCTTGGCACCCTGAAACCGGTGATGAACATTAAATTGAGGTTTTTGTATTGCCTGTGCTTTCGGCTGTTAAGTGAAGACTTGATTACGTGGTTGAGGGGGAAAAAATTGTAATTAGTCTTTTAAAGTCAACGTATCCGTTGTAAATACTGAGCAGTTCTGACCCCAACCGAAGGGACTACAATGAATTCTGTTGTGGATCATTTCAGATTGTATCTGTGCTTCTGCACCCACACACAGTTTTTCCCTCCCGTATTATGACATCATCTCTCCCAAAGAGATGTTGCTCTCCCAATACGTTGATTTTTGTTTTTAATTTAGTAGACAGCTTTCCAAACCAGCAATAATGATTAAAGTAGCCGACGACCACAGTTTGTAAGGGTTACATTATGGAAGTGGATATTTAGTCCTGGCGCTCTGCAGAGAAATCCAACACCCCCATGCTGCCTCCCTCCCTCCCTCGGGTTCTTCTCTGTCTACTACTTTCTTGTAGCTACTTGAATTCTTGCCTAGAAATCACTGTTTCTTGAGCATTGCCTACCCATTAGCATCCCTTGGGAGTTTTTAACACATTCTTTCTGGATGGGTGGGCTCAGATGACCTCAGTTGAGTTTTGCAGGTAGGACTCAAAAATATTTTGTTGGTTTTGTTTTTGAGATAATGGCCTGCTTTGTAGCTCATGACCCTTCTGCCTTAACGCTTTGGATACTGGGATTGCAAATGTGTGCTGTCCACCCTTGTTACCTGCTACATCTACCAGGGAGGAGTGCATCTCAAAAAGCAACAGTTAGGAGCAAGCCCTTTAAACAGGATTTCTAGTTGTTGAAATGTGATAAATACCTTGAGGTCTACTGAGTGGTTCCTGGACTAACAACAAGTAATAGGCCTTAGAGCCAGAAAACCGACTTTCGCTCTGTCCACTCTTCTTCCCTTTCTGATTCCCCTCCACTTTGCTCCCAACAATTGCTCTTTATTTTAGTTTTTCCAGGAGTACCCGGCATCCACCCTCTGGTGTCATTAGCTTAAATAATCAGCAAGATAGGACCTGCGGTGCTAAGCCACACCTAAGGTTGTGTTGTGAGCAACCTCTTGGAGTGGTAGCAACCTAAACGTTTTCAAGCTTCATGCCACAGTGCCGTGCCCTCCATCTTTAAGAATTTCATAACAAGTAAATCCAATACATGCAAGTTGTGAATGCTTCCCCTGTGGTTAGCGCCTGACCCGAAAGTCACCCTTCCCCTATCTATTGAAGCGATGAATGGCTAATGTACTTGACTAGGCATGCCCTGGGATGGGTGCTAACTACAGGGTGAATTTTCAAATTAATAACAAAAAAACAATTGTTCTGCCCTCTTAAGAACCGAGCAGGGGGAAAAAACAAAACCAAAGCCTTTATTCAGCTGTAACTTGTAAACACAAAGGAGTAAGCCCTCTTTATGCAGTAGCTAACACCACAGTTATGGGCCACAAAATTGCAGGAAAGCATGATGTTGGTATTTCATTAGTTCTGATATTGGTGTGAAGGGAAAACACATGCAAATCAAAGCAAGGAATAAATGAA